>NC_056524.1:71445133-71452558 GCF_019175285.1 Sceloporus undulatus
AAAGGTTTCTTGCCCATGCTTTGTGCTCTTGTCGGCAGGTTGTAAGTGGAAGCCTGTTCTCATTAATAGGTTGCCTTTTGAGGAGCTAAGGCAATGGCCAACTACCGGTGAGTGTTCCTGTCGATTAAAATTCATGGAGGTGCAAATTGCACAAGTTGACAGGCACCAAGGACAGAATGCACACCCACAAAGTGATTAAAAGTGGAATTTAAGATTGGGTGGGAAATTAAACTCTTTCTAATACCGTTTCCTCTCCGCCCCCCCCCCCTCCTTTCCCCTCCTCTCCCCTCCTCCTCCCCTCCCCCCCCCCCCCCCCCACCTCTCTCCCCTCTCCCCCCCCCCTCTCCCCCCTATCCAGTGGTCCTTATCTGCAGATTCAACCTTCTATGGTGCACAATAGTTAAATTCCAAAACGCAAACTGATTTTCTCATTTTATATACGGGGACACCATTTTGCCATCTGTATTTTAATGGGCCTGAGATCCCACACGGCTTCTGTATCCATAGAGGGGGGAGGGGGTGTCCTGGAACCAACCCCAGTGGAAAATCAAGAGCTCATGTAGAGTGTCATGTTAGCCTTTTTTGGTTACATTTTGGAATTCCAAAACTATGAATCTCTCACCATTGTCATTAGTGCCAAAAAAAAAAGGTCCATTAAAGTCCATGCAGGCCAGACACTTTTAGTGCCATTTGTATTGCATAAGACTTAACTGTAACCCTGGAAGGCACAAAGAATTCTTATAGCCCTTGATTTCTCCTACCTAAGAGGCATCTATCGATCTCCCATCCATCACTGCCAGTATAAAGGTCAATTAGTCTTAAGCTGCATCCTATATGCAGAATACATGCAATTTTACATGGCTTTACTGCATGGCTCAATGCTATGGAATTCTGGGATTTTGGGGAGACTGGGATTTGGGAGGAATTTTGCTTATGTGATTATTGCGCCTTCTCATTCAGGAGCTCTGATATTTCACAATAAAATGTCCCAGGCTTCCATATGCCTGAGTCCTAGTAGTTAAAGCAGTGTTAAACTTGCATTATTTCTGAAGCAGATTCAGGCTTAGTCCGTGAGATCTTTTCTGTACATGGTCTTTACATTCTACAGGGATATTTAGATGATACTTTATTCCTATTGTTACCTATTATGCTCTATATAAAATTTTGTATAACATGATAGCTTATGGACCCTAGCTGAATTCGCTTGCCTGTCTCCATTAAGAGCTACGCGAGGCGACTGTATCCCATACCTAAAGGCCTAGATCTTAACCATGTATTCCAGCTATTCTAGGAACTGGCAGATGAGATTAATTTTGCCCAAGCGGACAATGCTTTGCCTTCCCCGAGCGCTTCTCCCCTCCCGAGTCTGTTGACCAAGTAGCTTAAGGACCACTAAGATAATAGACCTACTCATTCCGGTGTACACAAGTAATTATTAACACACCTTTTGCCGAGATGTGTCTTTTGCCCTATAAAACCCAAAAAGTCTGGGTGCAGTTGCGAGGTTTCCAACTTACGTCAGTCACACCTGCCTTGGACATCGGCATTTTCACTTCAAACCCCTGTTGTGGAATGACTTCTCCCATCTCCTTTCTTCACCTTTGATTTCTGAGGCGAATCTACATTTGGTGATTATTAGCCCTAGTGAAGCCTGAATCTTTCCCCACACTATTTCTGTTTTCCGAGCCTTGTTGCTTGGTGTGTGTAAGAAGTTGTGTGTTGTTTTTACTATTAATAAATTAGATATTAAAATAGAAGTTTTGTCTCTGCTCCAATTTCTGGAATTCCTGGTCTTCTCCGTATACACGATGGGAGATGCCTCGCGGACTGGTCGGTAGCAGCGCCCCTCTTGTTGATACTGAGCTATATCATAACAATAATAAATTCCCCTAATCAGACTCTTGGCTACACTAATTAATTGTCTCATTTAATTTAATTTATATTAGAGTTTATCATTTGTAGCTAGAATTATTCCTGGTCTTGTTTTGCAGACAACCGGAACGTCTCAATCTTCTGCTTCCCCTTCTGTAGTATACTTGATTCTGTATTGCTGTCTGGTAATGCTACATACACAGGTGTCTTCTGGCTATCTGAAGAAAGGTTGAAAAGACCAACTGTTGGCCTCACAATATTTGATATTCAGGGGGTAGCTAGATTAGTCGAGCAACATGCAACAATTACACATCCACAAACAACAGCCAAAATCTTCATTGGGTCATACAAAAAAAAAGCACAAAATACGCATCATGCAAGCTTTCAAAATCCCCACTTAGCTTCTTCATCAGGGCAACGTGGTTAAAAACCAACAGGAGAGAAAATAGGTTGTTAAGTCACAGGCTACTTTTTCTAAGATGTTCTTATCTGTCAGAAAAGGTGGTCTAGAGGAGATATCAATGCAGCGTAGAGGCCACTCCCCTTCTTGGCCATCAGGAGACAGGGACAAAAGGAAATCAAAGGACATGTAATAAATATTTAACTCCCTTAGCCACAGAAACTCACTCTCTTGAGAGCCAATGCTTTCCTGGTGCCTGGGAAAGTTACCGACCCTTTCTTAAGTAAAGAAACATTGTCTTTCTCAAGACATTTCTATTTACTGTACATCTGGAAAAACTTTTAGTGGTTTCTGTGTTCAAATTTGTAACTGTATCCAAATTAAAAGGAGTTCTTTACTTTGTCAAGCTGATTTTAGTAGCGTATCTGCTTTGTTTTTTCCATTCTTTATTGTAGGCAAATTGCCCAACAATGTTTGGTTCATTGCTCTGTTTTCACTTTTGAATTAACGTTTCCATGATTAATCAAAACATTCCAGTCTTTGAGTGTGATCAGTTTCTCCTGGACTCCAGCATAGAATCTTTCCATCCTTTGTTTCTGTACCTAAACTTAAACTTTGGGATGTTGTCCTATTGATTATTTTCTATGTGTTTTATTTATATTATTTGCTCAACTTTGCATTATCACGGGATTGCTTTTAGTTCATCTTGCCACTCATTCTTCTTAAGTGGTCATTCCAAGTAAGCCACTGAAATTGTCTGACTGAAATTGTCCTATTCCTGTTCAACCCAGTATGGCAATGTTTATACTTATGTTCATTTCTTGTTTTATAGCTTACCCATTCATGCGTCTCCATTCCTGATTTATTTATATCGTTGATTTAATTCAGATTCTCCTTTCCCATCTGAGCATATCAGGGGGGGGGCCCCAAGGGGGTGAAGTCCTTTCAGCTTCAGTCAGTTGCTTCATTAGAATTACTAGTGTTTTAATATTTGTGCTTGTGTTCCACGTAATTGGCTGAGTGCCTTTCAACTGGAGGTCTCATCCTTCCAGCATATCCCACTTCATTTGGTGATTTTTAAAACTAATCATAATAACATCAGATATATGACCTCTTGCATTCTCCAAAGGTATTTGGACCGCCCCCAGAAAACAACCATTAAAAGCCTTTTAAATGCTCGACGTCCCTCATTGCTTATTTTAAGACAACTATAGGGTCTTTTTTCGACACAGACAGAAACATACGCTGCTCTTGGGTCACTTTTGAGGATGCTCTTTAAATGTACACATGCATCTTAAGCGGCCAAAAATTGGTTGCCAAAGTGTGCTCCAGTTCCTTAGGACTGGAGCACTGGCTGCTATGGCTTCTGGAACTCTTAGTCGGAACATGCGCATTAAACAGCATAACTCCAACTTGACCCAAAGCAGGCTTTATTTTTGGCCTGGTCTATTGGGCCCATTAGTTTCCCAGTGTCTGCAAGGTGTGCCCCACTCCCCAGAAGAATGAGCAACTTGTGTGTGCACCTTACTTTCCTTCATCCCCACCACATATAAACCTAAAATAACGGAGGACAGAAAAACGTGGGGGGGTGGATTTTTTTTTTTTGTTTTTTCTAAGATTTTTCAAAGCTACTAAAAATTGTCCTATGTAGCATTCCAAATTATCAATAAACCAGAGGAAGAGGATGTGGGAGATCTACCCAACAAAAATCTTGTTAAGCTTTATTAAGGAGTGTTTACATAACCAGTCATCACCAAAAATAAGATGTCATGAATAATGGGTTCCGTATGTTTTCCCTGGAATTTGATTAAATAGGCTATCGAATAAGGAGGGATTTGCATTTTCACAAAGCAGGGAACCTAGAAGACACTAGGTATCTTCCATTCGTAGTCTTTCTGCCATTTATTACCTTTTGTCAATGACACTTCTTTACCACCAACGAAGCAGAACGTGCTAGTCTGGGCAATCTACTTGCACCATTTTTTTAAGTCTCTGACTATCCCTCACCCTTACCGTTTATCCCTGATTGAACCCCAACGAACCTTTTGACTGAGCAGTCACATAATGGGACCGCAAATCCATGTGATTTGTTCAGTGACAAATTTTGTCCACACCATGAGACTATTCTTGATTTCCTTGCTCTGTGGAATCTTCTCCAGAACCTGGGTGCTACAACAAGGCAATGGAGGGATCTCTGAGGCTTCAGTCATTGCTTGTTTCGCTCGAGTGCACCAACAATTGAATGGTACGTCCACACTTACAATAAATCCATGATTCAGTGGAATTTACTCTTAGTTGGGGCGATAGTTGGGCTTCCGGGCCTGTGTACGGTCAGTCTTGGGGTTTCGTTTTCTTTGCAGAAAAAGAGCCTGATTCTTCAGAAAAATGGCGCCACTGAACATACTGCTAGATGTAATTCATACTTACTGCCTACTATCGAATGTTACGCTTGCCAGGTAAATAAAGCACAGGGACTCTAGTACCTTTAATGGTTATGTATAGAGGTAATTTCGCAGGTGTTGCTTGCATGGACAACCAACACTACTAACATTGCATTTTAACAATTATTACAAAACTGAAGTTCATTCCCCTATTTAATTTGGCAACCTATTTATTATTTATTTATTTATTTATTTATTTTATTTATTTATTTATAAAGCGGTAAATTCCAAAGCACTGTACATACCCATCTCTTAATTAGATGGTTCCTGCCTCCAGGTTTACAAATCTAAGAAGACAAAAGGGGAAGGGAGTGGAGGATTGAGCCAGAAGCCTTCTGGGAAGGGCTCAGTTCCTTTGGGGAGGCCTGATGGGATTGGCCCACCCCTCTCTCCCTCAGAAGCCAGGATGGAGCCAGATCCAGATGACTTTTGGGAAGGGCTCAGTTCCTTTGGGGAGGCCTGATGGCATTGGCCCACCCCCTCTCTCCCTCAGAAGCCAGGATGGAGTCAGATGCCTTCTGGGAAGGGCTCAACCTTGTTGTTGTTGTTGTTGTTAACTGCCCTCTAGTTGGCCCCAACACATGATGACCCTGTGGATGAGATGTCCCCAAGTCTCCCTATCTTCCACTGCTCTGCTTAGGTCCTGTAGGTCCATCTGAAATGTGGTCTTCCACTCTTTCTACTGCCTTTTGCCTTCTCTAGCATTATTGTTTTTTCCCCTAGGGAGTCATGCCTTCTCATGATGGGGCCAAAGTACAACAGCCTCAGTTTCATCATCTTGGCTTCCAAGGAGAGTTCAGGCTTGATCTATCCGAGGACCCATTTGTTTGTCTTTTGGCTGTCCACAGTCTTCTCCATCACCCTGTTTTAAATGCACTTTTCTCCATCACCACATCTTAAATGAATTGATTTTCTTTCTATTGGCTTTCTTCACTGTTTGGTTGTCACAGTCATATATAGTAATGGGGAATATAATGGCTTGGACAATTCTAACTTTAGTGCTCAGTTGTATAACTTTACACTTTAGGATCTTATCTAGTTCTTTCATGGCTGTCTTTCCCATTCCTAGCCTTCTTCTTGTTTCTCGAATGCTGTTTCCATTCTGATCAATATTTGATCCAAGGTATGGGAAATCTTTTTATTCTTTTGGTTTCCTCATTTATCTAGGTTGAATTTATGTAGCCCCTCCGTGGTCTTTATTTTTGTTTTGTTTGTGTTCAACAGGAAGCCTGCCTTTTGCACTTTCTTCCATGAGCTTCCTTAGTAAGTGTTCCAAAGTCTAAAACACACTGCAGAAATAATCCAGTTTAAGATCGCTTCAATTGCCCTGGCTCAGTGCTAGGAAATCCTGGGAATTGTGAGACCCGAGCTCTCTCACAGAGGAGACTAAATGTCTCACAAGGCTACAGTTCCCATAATTCCCTAGCACTGAGCCAGGACAGTTAAAACAGTGTCAAACTGGTTACTTCTGCAGTGTGTTTTGGACCCTAGTCTATGATATTTTCTGCTAGTAGTATGGTGTCATCCACATATCTTAGATGGTTTGTGTTATTTCCTCCTATCGTCACTCCTCCTTCTTCTGAGTCCAGACCTGCACTTCGTATGATATTTTCTGCATTCACGTTGAACAGGTAGAGTGATAGAATGCAGCCTTGCCTGACCCCTTTGCTGATTGGGAACCCCTGTTTCTCCATATTCTGTTCTAACAGTAGTCTCAGTCTTATTCTAAGTACAGATTTCTCATCAGGTCTATGAAATGTAGTGGCACTCCCATGCCTTTGAGAGTGTTCCATAGCTTTTCATGACCTGTGCAGTCAAAGCAATCCATGTGGTCCACAGTCTTCAATCCTGTGACTGAGTTTAACTGTAGACCTGGTGACTGCAACCTTTGGCTTCATTATTAGATTTTTTCTGGCTGTTTCTTCTCTTCTCTCTTACTTTTTGCACCACCATGGTAGAGGAAGGCTTTCAAAGAAAGTGGATGTTTGGTTGCTTTGCAAAAAGGATTGCACAAAATAAAATCAGTTTTAAACTCATGGACCAGCTACCTGGTTGTCGTTGCTATATCTGGCTTCTTGGTTCCCATGATGTCCATGTGGATGGAAATGTTTACTATAGGATTGCCTCCAGTTTGTGGGGTTCCAGGACAAAATGTTCTCTGACAGTCCTTTGTGGGCATAATTATCTAGGTACATGGCAGTACTCCAAGCAGCAATGTTGTACCTTCTCACAATGCCCCAGAACAAAAATAGGCAGTGGGTAATGTGGAAAATTTAAGAAGTGGCTACAAAAAAAAGTTTGGTACTACTAAAAAACTGACTGGTACTACTTGGACATGCTGTCCTGATAGCTGCCCAAGGATGACGGGTGTTTATGTCAGTTTTAGTTTGATGGCAGAAAGATGTAGAGATGCCAGACTGAAACTGGAGAAGGCTCTTGTACCTTTAATAGTCATATAGGAAATGAAATTTCAAAAGGTGTCACTTGTCTAGCAACCAGGTAACAAGAAATACCTGTGGAAATTCCTTATTCTACACAACAACAGCAACAACATACTGTAATTCTTTTGCTTCTCTTTACATTCAAGTAAAACTGTTAAGTCCAAATAAAGCTTTGGACAACAACTCCCCAAATCCCTCAGCTGCTGTAGTCACTTTCAGGCAGACATCATCATCATCATCATCATCATCATCATCATCATCATCATCATCA
>NC_056524.1:71452658-71456812 GCF_019175285.1 Sceloporus undulatus
AGGTCTTTCAGTGCAAACCTTTGGTTAAAGTTGACTATAGAGTTGCACTGGGGGACCTAGATATTCCTATTAATCAAATCCGCAAATAATCAAAGCCGCAAATATCAAAGCTGCAAATGTGGAGGATTGAGTGTGTGTGTGTGTGTATAGTTGGAAGCAAGAACAGACACAACTCTAGAACATGAATGTTCCTGAAATGACACCTTCTGATGCTATCCAAAATGAATGTTTACATTTTTTTCAATATTGTGGAAAAATATGACACATTGTACCCTATGTTTGTGAAGCAGGGCGTCTCAATAGAGATGGCAGATAATCTCTACTTGTGGTACAAACATATTTTGACAGACAAGCAGCAGGGCAACCAGAACAAGCTGGCATGGCTGATTATTTCATAGGTAAAAATGTAAGATGTGACCAAATAAAAGTTAAAAACATGCCTATAGACACAAACCCATGCTTCTTAGGTCTCCAAGCAGAGTGGCCAGATGTCCTCCTTTTCCAGGAGGTGTCCTCCATTTCAAACCTCTGGCCCCGAAGGATTCCACAGCATCCCCCCTTTCTGAACATTACTAGGATCCAAAACAATTGCATAAATAATCCACTTTGAGACTGCTTTAACTGCCCTGGCTCAGTGCTAGGGAATCTAGGGAATTGTAGTTTGTTGTGGCACCAGTGCTGTCTGACAGAGAAGCACTGCGCCGCCAGTGCTCTGGTCCTGCAGGAGTCTTCCAAACTCTGTACCTCTCTTGAATGAGTGGTCTGTTGGTCTGTAACTCTCTTGAATGAGTTTCATGAGTTCCCAAACCTGGATAGGGTCTGTGCATAAAGCCAGTTTGGATTACTGCTTGGCTTTTCACTGTTCATTCTCCATAGGTCCAAAACTATCACTTTAATTTGGTTCTGGTCCATCCTTACAGGAACTTAAATTCAACTGCTAGTCTCAGCTAGAGTAAACCCAATGAGATGATAGATAAGTGCTGACTAACGAAATTAATGTGTAACTCTAGCTAGCAATACCAATGATGAGGAATCATAGAATTGTAGAGTTAGAAGAGACCACAAGGGCCATCCAGTCCAACCCTCTGCCATGCAGGAACTCTCAATAAAAGCATCCCCGACAGATGGTGAAAGGTCTGGAAAAAATGCCCTATGAGGAACGACTCAGGGAGCTGGGGATGTTTAGCCTGGAGAAGAGAAGGTTAAGAGGTGATATGATAGCCCTGTTTAAATATTTGAAAGGATGTCATATTGAGGAGGGAGCAAGTTTGTTTTCTGCTGCTCCAGAGAACAGGACTCGGAAAAATGGATGCAAGCTGCAGGAAAAGAGATTCCACCTCAACATTAGGAAGAACTTCCTGACAGTAAGGGCTGTTTGACAGTGGAACAAACTTCCTCGGAGTGTAGTGGCGTCTCCTTCCTTGGAGGTCTTTAAGCAGAGGCTAGATGGCCATCTGTTGGGATGCTTTGATTTGGATTTCCTGCATGGCAGAATGGGGTTGGACTGGATGGCCCTTGCGGTCTCTTCCAACTCTATGATTCTATGATTCTACACATTTGTTACTGCTGCATTTAATAGTTATTGTTTAGGAATTACAAAATACTAAAAAAAAAACCACAACTCTTACAAACAAAAGCAGGTACTTAGGAACATTCATAAATCTGTAACAATATATTTCATTTGTCTGGATCCCCCTCTTGTGTTAAGTGATGATGGAGAAAAAGAGACATAACAGTTCTTTATCACACTGAAATCTTTACTGAAGAGCAAATAATATATTTTGGGAAAGATAGACTTGTTTGACACACTTCTTTAAGAAGTCAACAAGAATGTTCAGAGGTGTCCAAATTATCTCAGTTAGGATTCTCAGGTCAAGAGTAGCATAAACTCTGATTCAGGGCATGAACCTAAGGCTTAGAGATGACCCCAGTGGTGTTACAGAGCATTAAATATTAAGTATAAACTACAGTTCGTCAGGGCATATTAAAATACAAAATAAAATGTCTTAAGACATGAGAAAAAAATTCTAAAGTTGGAATTCTTTTCTAAGCAAACTTGTGTACCCTCAGGTTGTTACCAATTTATGGCAAACCTAAGGGGAACCTATCATGGGTTTTTCTTGGCAAGATTTGTTCAGAGGGGGCTTCCCATTGCTTTCCTATGAGACTGGCAGTATGCAACTTGCCCAATGTCACCCAGTAGGTTTCTGTGGTCAAGTAGGAATTTGAACCCTACTCTTCCAGATTCCTAATCCAACACTCAACACACTATGCCACAGTGGGTCTCTCAGCTAGACTTAACAGAAAACATGACTGAAATTCTACTTCAGGAAATGTATCATGATGTAACTACAATAGCTATGTCTGCCAACCCGCCTTCTAATCAGCACAGATCAGTAGCAAAGATACCAATGACTTGGAGAAATAAACCAAAAACTCTATTATAGGAACTTCTAAGATAGGAATGTTACTCAGCGCTGATCTAATCTAGTTTCATTCTAGGGTAGAGCTGAGAGAAAACTGGTGAGAAGAGAAGAGGTGGGGAAATGTCCCTAAAAGTATCAGTTGATATTACAGAAGGGTCGGGATAGGTAGACCAGAAGGGAGGGCATGTCGAGTCACTCAAGCATCTTCACCTTATGACTGCTCTCTCTGTGGCATTCTTGACTGTTCAGTGCTAAGCACTGTTGCACTTCTAACAATACCATTAGTCCCCAAAGGCTTTATTAAAAAGCCATGTTTAACTTTTTATCACAATGAAACCAGCTCAGCACCAAACAGTTTATCAAAGGGGGAACATTCCATAACCAAGATGGCACAACAGGAAAGGCTCTTTCTTATGTTTTCTTGCAATGTCTTTCTCCCACTGGTGGGACACAAAGGATGACTCCTCTGCCAGATCTCAAGAAATGCAAAGGAAATCAATAGTGGGGACACAATACAGCCAGCAGGGGAACATGCTATATGACCAAGAAGAAATGACAAGATAGTGAAACAATTAATGAGGAACTATACAAAATATATGAAAGGATGATAGATCCACTCATGCAAGAACCATCTGAAGACAAATTCACAATTTTAGAAAGTAAAGTGGAAGTTGTACTCAAAGCATTTGGGAGCAATAAATCACCAGAAACAGGTTACATACCAATAGCTGTTTCAAGCTACAGAGACAGAATCTACTCAAATTCTAACTAAAATGTATCAACAAATATGGAAAATAAAACAGTGGCCTACAGATTGGAAATACTCTATATACATTCCAGTCCCCAAGAAAGGAGACACCAGGGATTGCACTGGATCCTTTTATTAATCTTCCATGCAAACAAAAGCAAATGGTGATAGAAATAGGGCCAGAATCCTGTTCAACAACTTGTGTGCAGGGACAAGATAATTACTGTAAATGGAGAGAAATAGAAGATGACAACAAAAAAAGGTAGAAGAAGAAACCTCATCAACAATATCTAAGAAATCAAAGGGACATTTAAACCAAGAGTAGGGGTGCTATCCGACCAGCAGGTAAGATGTTACATGACCAATTACAAATTTAAAAGCTAATAGAAACAACATACTGAAGAACTATATAATAGAGATGAAAAGATGTCACGTTCAATCAAGGAAGAACCATTTGAAGATGAACCTACAATTTTAGAAAGCGAAGTAGAAGCAGCACTCAAACCACATGGGAGAAATAAATCACAAGGGACAAATGGCATGCCCAACAGAACTGCTTGAAGCTATCTAGAAATAATCTACTCTAGTTCTAACTAATATCAGTCAACAAATATGGAAAATAAAACTGGAAACAGTTTTCAGATTGGAAACATTATACAGTACATGCCAACCTTCAAAGAAGGGAACACCAAGGATTGCAGCAATCACTGGACCATTCATTAGTTTCCCATGCAAACAAAGAATCCTCAAAAATTTACAACAAAGATTTTTACTGTATATGGAGTGAGTAATTCGAGATATCTAAGATGGGTTTAGAATAAGAAAAGACACAAGAATCATATTTTAAACATACACTGGTGCCTCGGGATACGAAATGATCGGGTTACGAAATTTCCGGGATACGAAAAAGTTGGATTGGGAAAAACTGTTTCGGGTTACGAAATATTTTTCGGGTTACGAAATTCATTTCGGCGCGAAAT
>NC_056524.1:71456837-71471345 GCF_019175285.1 Sceloporus undulatus
TAGTCCCAGCCGCTAGCCGCATGTGTGTACAGCGGGTTTCCTGCATTCGCTGTGTTGCCCTCAGACATGCTCGTTAGCCAAAACCCTACTTTCTGTGAATAATAATAATGTAATAATAATTAATAATAATGTATCCCGCCTCTCCTGTATGGAATCATGCGGGTACAACACTAAGATCAAGAGAAAGAGAACACAACAAACCACAAATAATAAACTAGCAAACTATAAAAATCTTATTCCCATCTCCCTCCCACATTAAAATAAGCATTAAAACAATAATTCCCCAACTGAGAGTGAACATTCTGAGTAGGGCATTTGGGAATGCCTTTTGAAGAGATCATTTTTATTGCCTTCTTAGGGCCTCCAAGATGTTAATATAGGCAGATGATCTCCTCCACAGGTCATTCCAGACTTTGCGGACTGATAATTAAACACCCTTCGAGCAAACAGTCAGCCTCCACTATCCAATTTCCACATCGCTAGTTTGTTGGTATCCCTGATTGAATTATTAATAGGTGTATTTGTGCTTTCATTCTTGCCTATTCCTAAAATAAAACATCTCTTATTTCTTTATCAACCTGAACGCCCCACTGTTAGTACGGGTAGAATATAGATGAAACAATCCTTCGATTACCCCAACCTCTCACCCGCATTCTTAGAGCTAAGCAATTCCGCAAACAGTTAAGAACATTCTGACATAGTTGGGGGGAAACACAATTTGCCCCTCCCCATTTCTTTTGGGTAACATCTTACAGTTCCGACTCTTGCATGTCTATCACACTCATCCTTGCCCCTTTACCCTTAAATTCCCTCTCGGATCGGTAGAGTTTCAAACACAGTGGGTACCCCCGGGATCAACGAGTACCCGCTTACGAATTTTTCGGGATTACGAAAAAAGATACCATAGGGATTTATGTGTTTTTCGCTTACGAATGGTTTTTTCGGGTTACGAAAAACCTCGGCGCTATTTTTCGCCCCGTAGGGCAGCAGAGAGCTAAGTTTTTTTTGTTCCATTAGGCCGCCCGATGGCATTCGGTGCAAAGGTTGTGTTTTCGGGTTACGAAATGTAGCCGCAACGAATTAAATTGCGAACCCGGGTACCAACTGTAACCAACGATATTGGAGCAAGTGGCTGTGTTTGTCGGTAGGTTAACTGTAAATGCATGTTGAATATTTAAAATATAATAATTAAAATAAGAAGAATAAGATGGTTTATTTATTGTTTTAATTGTTAATTGTTAAATTAAAACCATCCAAAACAGAGATAGAGATACAAAAAGTAAGATTTATTGAACAAAACAAACAAAATAAACATCGACTTATGCTAGTTCCATTCAAAGTATCACGTAATGATTCTTTTTTTAATTAATTAAAAATAAATGTCTTGAATATGAAACAATACACTCAGAGCATATATGGCATGATTCCTCATCAATTATCAGCAATTACAATACAGTTACATCATTAGGTCATTAAATCCACTTATTTTGTAATATACACTGAATTCGTAATTAATTTTTTACATAACAGTATGCAGTAATATGCGTCTTAAAGGTTTGAGGGTAAAGAGAGAAAGCAGAAGCTATTTGATATATGCAAACTTTGGTTATACCCCTTTATCTCCATTTTCTTGTTAATGTCTTCGCAACACTCCCTCTTTTATTATCTTCCCTTCCTTCTAAGGTTCTTTCTCCTTTCCAATCCATTCCAATCTCGCCTCTCGCCGCTCCGATCCTCAGCCTTTCCCTACTCCCTTTTCAGTCCTTCCTTCCGTTCTTTTCATCGTCTCGTCAATCCTAGAGTCGGCCGTCTACATAACGTTCCCCCTTTAGACACCTTCTGTTCTCGCTCACTCGTATCTACGTACTCTTAACCTTCTTCTACTATTTACTTAATTAAAACCAGTAACAACAGTACTTCCAAAATATACGTCTGCATAGCTTTCTTCAAGTTCTTACTGAAAAAATAAAATGCTAGATAAAATAAAAAATCAAATCTCCTCCTCTGGTCCTTCCTAACGGCTATATCTATCTCTGGCTCTGACTGCTCAAATCTGAATCTATTGTAGACAGATTCGAGTTTTTTATATCTGTTCCCACACAGCATGTTAAGAAAATATCTAAGATGAAGGGTCCATTTGATAGGGAGAGATGTGGCAAAAACAGTCAAAAGGATATAACGTAAAGTGTCATCTAATGATATCAAATAATGTGTCCAGGAAACCTGTCAAAAAAACTATAATCCAAGTTTATGGGCCAACTAAAGATCCAGAAGAAGAAGAAGTTGGAAGTAGAATGTGGCGGTAGTACATGAGGAAACTCCACATGCTAAAACAGGACTTCTTTAATCATGAGGTGACTGAATAGAAAAGTGAAACACAGACAAATCAAAGACTGTAAGAAAATTTAGCCTAGAATCAAAAAATGAAGCAGGAAGAATGACTGAGCTGAATTTTGCAAGGCCTTCAGTATGGTCATGCAAGCACATTCTTCAGCAACCAAAGAGTGGACTGTATACAGACTGGATGGCCAATTAAGGAATAAAACAGTGATATAATTGTGAAGCAAAAGATGGAGAATTCAATTCTCTCTGCAAAGCAGACAGGAGCAGATTGTGGCTAAAAAACCATAAATAATGCCAGAAAATAGCAAAGACTTGGAATGATTACTAAAGGAAATCAAGAAGAACTCAAAGGCATGTTCACATTGACCCCCATTAAGGAAAAAATACAGTGGAACCATTGTTATACAGCTGGGGTTTGGTTCCAAGATCCCCCCGTGTATAACGAAATCCCGTGTATCTCAAGTCCCTTAACTATAATGACATAGCAAAATGGTGTCCCTTATAAAAATGGAAAATCAAGGTAATTTTATACTTTTTTGGAACATTTTTCAAACACGTGTATCGTGATCCGTGTATAAAAAAAATCAGTGTAATAAGAAGGGCCGACTGTAATGATCACAGATGATTTAATAACGTTAACGAGAGACAATGAAGACATTCAAAAGTTGTAAGAGGGAGGTTCCATATTTGTGGCTCAGGCATTAATGGGAGCCGGGCAGGTCAAGCATCAAAGAATAGGACTTTGGAAGGAAAGCTAAAAGGAACTAGACAAGATTCCTGAATATAAAAATGTTCATTGAATATTAAAATTAGGATTGTCCATAGCCATCATATTTCAATTTTTATGTATGGTTGTGAAGCTGGAACAGTGGAGCAAGCTGAAAGAACTGTGTTACAGGTGGGTTTAAGAAATCACCCTGATCAGGACTGTTGATGATAGGGTGGTTTGGAGGTCTCTTATCATCGGGGTTGCCATGAACAAAAGCAGAATACCATACACTCCAACTGTCTTGAGTTGGCAGCAACAGTCCCTTGATTAATCCTCTGTCATTCACGCTTTCAGCTGCGTTAGAAATGTCCCGATTCCCTCTTCTCCTCCCATTTTTCGCGTCCTTTTGTCTGGCAGCTATTTCATTTGCTGCAAACTGGGTCCAAAAGTGCAGAAGTAGTGTGCCTCAGTACATTGGGGGGAGGGAAGAGGAGATGATGAAATACACAGATATGATGGGGGGGTTGACACCTGGGGCTGGAAGGAGACTACATGTGAAAGGGATCTAGGAGTCCAAAAAAATAGGACCTCAATTGACCATGAGTCAACAGTATGGTGCGGCAGCGAAAAGGTCAATGCAATTTTGGCTGCATCAATAAAAGTATAAGTGGTCTAGATCAAGAGAAGTATAGTGCCGACCTATCTGCTTTGGTCCAGAGAGGCCCACCTGCATATTGTTGGTCCAGTTCTGGGCACGGCACATTCAAAAAGGACACGAGAAACTGGAGCATGTCAAAGGAGGGCGACTAAAATGGTGAAGGTCGGGGAAACCTTGCCCTGTGAGAACGACTCAGGGAGCTGGGATGTTTAGCCTGGAGAAGAGAAGGTTAGAAGGTGATATGATAAGCCCGGTTTAAAATATTTGAAGGATTCTATTGAGGAGGGAGCAAGCTAGCTTGTTTTCTGCTGATCCAAAGAACAGACCCAAACAATGGATGCAAGGTACAGGAAAGAAGATTCACACCTCAACATTGGAAAGACTTCCTGACAGTAAGGGCGGTGCGCAGGGGAACAAACCTCTCGGAGTGTAGTGGAGTCTCCTTCCCTTGGAGGTCTTTAAGCAGAGCTAGATGGCCATCTAGTGGGATGCTTTGATTGGATTTCCTGCATGGCGGGGTTGACGGATGGCCCTGCATCTCTTCCAATTCTATATTCTAGATGGAATTTCCAATGGTTCAGGCAAAAATAAATAAGAGAATAGGGATCATCTAACATACAACAATAAGACCGACTCATTTGAATGGTCCCAGATATCTGTTGCCCCATTCACCACTCAAAAAAACATCCAGGATGAATACCAGGTTGAATCCTGGGGGTCAGCATCATGTCCTGATGCATTAAATTCCTATTTTTTTTCGGGGGGGGGGGGGGGGGCGGCAAAAAGCTCATTTAACAGGAGATTTGATATCGGTTCCCCCCAACCACACTTTTCCTGAAAGACGCATAATGTCCAGCAGTGTGAAAGCGGTCAAAATCGATGTAGATCACTCTTATAATTCTTGAGGGGGCAGGCTCCATTTTAAATCCAAAACAATGGCATGTGGTAAATAACACTAGAGTTAAATGACTAAAGATTCGAGAACACAAAACAAACATGAGAAAAACAACCAAATAATAGGCATCAGCGCGTGATCCGCATCTCCGCGTGACAAAAATGAATGTGAATTCCCCCTGTGGACAAGTGTTTTGCTTTTATTTTGTAAGAGAAAATAAATTACATTTTAAACTTAGATAATGAAAAGGTCCCCTTTTCATAAATTTTGGTGGGATTCAATGAATAACCATTTTTCTCTACTTGTCTTTTGCTAACATTTTGAAAGGTGAGTTTGGAGACATTTAAATGAGCTGCTCAATTTTTATGCCATTTTGAAATAAATGTCGTTTTAAATGAAAGAGGAATGGAAAGGAAAGAAGTAACGACAATTAAGTAATATTCAATTAGGTTTTTTATTCAAACTGTGAGATAAAAACAAATCGTTTCCCTGAAAATAAAAGTGGTTTTTAAAAAATTTATATTCAAAGTTCTCATGTGAACATAGCCTAAAGAATCGTTTTTTGATTAAAAAGGGTGCATAGGGATATGTAGTGGAAAACTAAGTAGAACCATTGACAATGAATTTAGGAGGATTGTTTGGGTAAAAAAAAAAAATCAACTATAGTAAGGATTTAGGGGATGAAGATGAGTAGAATTTAATAAATTAAAAATCATAAACGTGAAAGACGACTTCCAATCGTCTTAAGTAGTTAAAAAAAATGCTGACAGGAATTCAGAACGGAAAATGGAGAATACCATGGGTAAAATGAAATGAATGGCTGTTGAAACTATTTTCTGGTTTTTTGGCAATGGCGGCAAATTGGATTTTCACCACTGAAAATCATCTCTTTTGTCGTTTCCATGGCCCTTTGCATGGTTCACTATAGCACCATACCAATTAAAAAATCCCCTGGGGAGAGGGCAAACTCTTCTTGACAGTACTGTATCTGATAAGATTGCCTAGTAGTATTAGGATAAATAGCGAACTAGACTATAGGCTTCTTTTTTTTTGTATTAAGAGGCATTTTGCAGTAGAAGAATTTTGAATTTAAAACAGAGGAACTAACTCCTGTTAGTTTCTCCTCGGCAGCCGACAGCTTATTAATGACAGGTAGGAGGCTAAATAGGCTTACAACATGTTATCCTCGGTTCAGATAGGAGTCATCAGTCTATCCCACACCAGCATTGTTTTCAAAACATCATATCGTCAAACGGTTTAGTGAAAATCTTGTGAAGTAGCCATGTCCCGTGTGAGCCAGCATGATGTAAGCGTTGAGTGGATTCTGGGAACAAGGGTTCAAATCCCGGTTAAAACCTGGAAATCACTGGCGATCCACCTGAGCAAGTTACAACAACGCTTCAGCTATAGGAGCATGGAAAAACTGTTCTGAAAAAATCTTTCCAAGAAACCTTTTGAGATATATCCATAATTTGAGTTGACCAGAGACAACATAAGCAACAAGGTCATGTTCGCGACAAAACAACAAAAAATCTTATATGAAGGTGAACCACTATCTGCCTAAATGCATGGTTAGGAATTTCAATATGGGATCCATTGGGCTAAATCCTCTCTTCCTGGAGTCGCATAGGATCCGATACCATTTTTCCAAATGACCATTCCCGCTTTATCATATCATCTCACTGCCCTTTTCTGTACTTCCCTCCAGCGTACAGTGGGTGGAAACCCTTTAAGCATGGATTGGTAATCGCATGTCTCCGTGCCCGTGGTCAGAGTCATCCTGTACTTACGTGATCATGGGGCACTCCCATATTTTTGGATCTAGAACGTCCCGCCAACCTTTTAAAGAATGGGAATTTTGCAATGACAGGAGAAGTCTGGTTTGGGTACAGGTGGTCAGGATTGGTACAGATGCACTCCGACGTGGGGCATGGATCTGCAGTAAAAAATCCGTGCTTAAAAGGTTTCATCGCCCATGCCTAGGTCAGGAGGGAAGGACAGAAGGAGGCGAAAAAGGGCAGTCAATATCTTCCCATGACACCATTTCCACCATTAGTACTACCACCCCGCATTCCCCCTAGGGTCTCAAAATCGAGTTAGTGCACAAAGAACTTTAATATCAAAAATGTCCGAACTTTTTGTTTCCGCTTTTTTGCGTCCGGCTGCCAGCTACCATTGAATGAGCCTCCATAGCTTCTCTGAATGAATTTCATTCTCAGGGATGAAAGAAGTTCCCCCTTCCGTTGCTTTTAGATTTGAATTAATAACACAGTCCCCAAATGCAGACGTATGTACTTCTGTCGCTCTCAGTTTTGTTACGCTTTAGGTCTCCTGAAAGGATATCGCCTTCCACTGGAGCACATCTATGTTCCCCACACCTTTTTCAATCCTTGCTGCCAAGTGGTTTTTCAGCAACCTCTTAACCCACCTCAGACATTCCCTGTCTTTCACACTGCTTTCCCCAACAATACTAAGCTTATTTAATTCTTGGGTTGTTTGAAGAGTCCAATTGACGTCTTTGGAACGTGGTTCCAAATAGTGTGCTTAATCAGCAATGTTGCTCTGTAAATGACTACTCAGGTTGCTGTGGACCAGGATTAGTAATTGAGAGCTGGCATTCCATAGGGAAAGCATTAATGAAGCCACACAAAGGCAAGGTACTGGCTAGATGTCTCCTTTGTTCTGGGCGTACCTGTGTACAAAGGAAAACGTAGAGAAATTTGGCTTTATATTTGTTTTAATTTGGAGGTAATACCAACAACTGGTTTGTTCCCTCCCCCGGAACAGAACTCTTACATACAGGATGAGAAGCGTTTTGGAGACCAGTGAACGAGGATCCTTGTTGTTCTGTTTTCATCCTGCATCGCTTCAGGCAGGAATAACAACACCTTGTACAGGTGATTACATATGCTTCCTCTCTGGCCTGTATTAATGTTGCTACCTCAACTAAGTTTAATTGGATGGGAAATGTATGTTTTTGCCACTGTACGCATATAGCCTATTTATTTTGAGAAACAAACCTTGTCATATGCTCTAACCAATGGTCAAATATAGATATAGAATTTTTCCCCCCCCTCAGAGCGGCGCTGATCTCTTTGATATCAATGTTTGTGACAATGGCAACAGCTTTATAACAAATCTCTGTAAAGAGAAGTTGGGTTGAATCACACAATGAATGGCAATACAATCCTATGCACGCTTTCTTGGGATGGCTGCACTGGATTCAGTGGATGCTCGTTCTAGTGGCATGCATACAACATTGTTCTGTGGGCTTTGTAAGCTATAGGGAGGGTTCTGTTTTGTTTTTTTATTTATTAAAGTGCTGTGTGTCATAACTATAGAGCTTTTGTACTGTTTCGAGCTCTGGAATACGTCCTATGATCCCATTATTGTAGAGGGAAATAAGCTTAACCATCATGAATGTTAAAGCTGGCTCTGGAATAATATCAAGGGAGATAAGTGTTCCAAAATGGGGAGAGAAGGATGATGCACATATATTTGGTTTTTTTAAAAAATGCTTTATGGGTGAAAACTATGCAGTTTTTCTAGAAGTAGGGTTCTTGGGACCAGCATAATATCCAGACCAGTTAAGGACAGGAACGGTAAAATGAGACAAATCCTTCCGCTGTTATCCCTGTATGCTGAAAGTTATTTTAGCACTGATTTTAATTTCTTCTTCATTGGAGCTGGCAACTTTGTTATGATAGATTCAGGCAAGTAGATTTTGGTTCATGAAGGGGAATGAATTGTGTGTTATTCCTCAAACTTGGGAAAATGTCTGTGGGGGTTACAGCGCCGCGGATCCCCAGGACAACTGACCAGTAGCTTAATGTGGGACGGTCTTTTTGAAAAGTAGTTTTTCCAAGTTTTCGCTTATTTACTACTACTTTGTTGTTGTTAGGTGCCTTCAGACATTGTCAACTGATGGTACCCTAAGGGCAAACCTATCAGGGTTGATTTTTAGCAGTTCTTCCAAGGGGGGGGTATGTTATTGATCTATTATAGTATTAGTTGAGTATTATTTTACTGTCCGGGACCGGGTAAGAATTTTTGCCATATGCAACAAAATAACTTGCCTGGACTGCAGTTAATCTTGAGTGGGGCGGCTGCCAGTGTGCCAGTTACGCAAACCGACAGGGTCGGTGCGTTGTGGCAGCATTAAAATTCTCATTGGTATATCATTTCTAAATCATTAGAAGCAATTTATTTAAAAGGGTCTGTCTTTTTAAAAGCTGGCAAATGTGTGGATAACCACAGAATTCATAATTCTAACAATAGCTCCAAACATCCAGACAATGGAAAGCCAGACGGTACATTGGATGTGGGTTGTGGAGTAAACATCGGGTTGAAGCATTAATGACTATATTTTTGGAGATGGGGAGGGATTAAGTATTATTGTAGTGTTGTTCTTGCTTGCTCCTCCACTACACATTGTCATTGATAAAGAGACAACATACAGCTAGCTGGTGTTTGCTGGGCGAAAGAACGAAAGAGCCTATGTTTATGGTTCCGATGTGGTCTCAACATGAAGCAAATGCAAGCAACTATGGAATGTTCCTCACAGGAGATACGCCATCCATTTGTAACATCAAGTGTGTAGCAACTTTCTCAGAGAATAACTAAGAAGGGGGGAAAACGGACTAGAACAGATAAGGGAAAGGAAGGATAACATTGTGGTTAAAAGTGTTGTCAGCAGACAGAGCCTAAGTGCTGGTCTATGCGGGAATGAGACGGGAAAGGACCATTTCTTTTCGCAAACGTCACCTCAAATAGTTGCAGTTGTTGGGATACCACAGGTTGGCATGAACAATCTTTATTTGTTTCCTTTCTTATATTTTCAAGACACAACGGAACCTACTTTGGCTTTTATTCAGGTCATGTTTATCCCAACTCCCGCCTAAGAGGGATATAGTGTTAAACAAAATATGGAGGAGGTCCATGTGAATGGGGCAGGGATCATGGAAATGTCAGCAGTTCCAATACTGCATCAGAATTTACATGTCAACAAGATACGTTCAGGTCCTTTTCTCCCATGTCAAAACGTGCATTGTGGTTGGCTGGCCAATCGTATAGGGCCACGATGAAGCCAACGAATTATAATTCTCGTAATCTTATGTTGCCGCTGAGTTTACACATTGTTAGCAGTTCTTGTCTGAGCATATGTTCTGGTTAATGCTTTACTGTAACAAGTTTGTAGGATTGTAAGCCCTGAAGTTATAAACTTATACTAGTGTGTGGTGCTGCTGGTGTGGATATGCTTCCAAAGTTGGCCTGTCAGCTTATGGTGACCGGCCCTTAATCCATAGGGTTTTTTGGTCCAAAGGATACTCAGAGCTCGTTTTGGCAGTTCCTTTCTCAGGACATATGCCCTAGCGCACTGATATTCGTGGCGGCTCCATCCTAAGTACTAACAGGGTGGACCGCTGTTAGGCTTCCAAGATCAAATAGGACATGGGCCGCTAGATTAATTTAGCCCTCTTTTTACTATAAGGTATAGATTGAGTTTCAATAAATCATTAATTATTATTATTTTTTTCTGGAGATTAACTCCATTACAAATCTTTCCCTTTAAAATGCTAATATTTCTTCTATCACTAGTTTTAATTTTCAGAAATTGCACAGTTGGGTAAGGTACTGCAAAAGTGATAATCAATATTATAAGACAGGTAAATGGCAGTGTTCTTATGATCATACTGTAAAATTCAGCTAGCAAATAGTAATCTCTCTCTCTCTGCCACATGCACATACATGTGCGTGCGCACACACACACAAAATTAAACACATTTCAATTAATTTAATGGATGTCTAATCCTTGTGACTGGGAGCTAAGGAGCAGAGAATGCAAATTTGTGAACACTATCTGAATTGCACTTAGTAACTTTACACAAGGGAACAGTTCTTTAAGAACTGGTTTCTAAGCACTAGGGTGCTGTTTGGCTTTCATAGAAACTACAAAGCTCAGTTTAGGTCTGGATTTTGATACTGTTGGTGTTAGGAGAATATTCCAACAGATGTTTTAAAGATAGGGTTAAAACTAGTGCTACGATCACATATCCTCCAACATTTCACAAATGAAAACTGGGACATGTATGGCCAAACAATATCAAACTGTGGTCAAGGTGACAACAGTTATAATGAAGAAGAACACATAAGCTAGGAAATGCTGCAGCAGCTTGCTTTTGTCTGGGTCTATTGGGAATGGCAGATTTCCACTCTCTCCTCTCCTTCCCTTCTTGCTGAGTTAACTGAATATAAACTACTTTTGCAGTTTGAACTCAGTATGCAGCACATGAAGGAAGAAGGGGATCAAAGGGGGCAAGTGGGAAGAAGAGAGAGGAGCTGGGACATTTAAAAACAGCTGAAAAAGTAGGGGAACAGAAGATTAATTGGGACTGTTCCTGCCAAACCAGGACAGCTGGAGGATATAGAATCCATAGGTGTCAGGATGTAGGAAGGAAAGTAATATTTTGCACCATAACAAATGTAAATATTTAAAAATATCTATCATGCTTTTCTATTAAGATTGGGTGTCAAGGTGGCTTACAATTAATTTCAAGCAGAACAAAAGCACATTAAAACAGCTTAAAACTACATAAATTCGAATCCTAAATACACATATTAACAGTGCTCTTTATTTTAAAGTCCGTATTAGTTGCCATCAGTGACTCAGAAGAAGAATCCAGTTGTGCATGGGAAAGGAGTTCTACAACTGAGTGTCACCACAAAATGAGCCCTTGGCCTCTGTTAGCCATCCATCTTTTAAAGTGGGAGTATGTGGACCAGAGCCTCGAACTGGAGCTAAAAAAGACAGAAAATAGGGTTGTGTCAGAGTTTAAGACAAGACCAAACAGAAGCAAAGATAACTGGGAGGATGGGATACAGAAGACCCTTTTGAAAGACCCACCCTTTTGAAAGACCAATCCATTCAGAAAAGAGAAACTACACTGGTATACAACACCCCCTACTCAACACACAGGCCACTCCATAGTGAATGTACGTTTGATGTGGTGGTGTTGACATGAATCCCATGCAATGACTATATATGTGTGTGGGTGGAAGTAAAACTATACCAATTTCCCCATGCCCATGCATGCAAGTGCATGCTTGTATATTCTTCAGCAAAGATGTGACAGGGGATCTGTGCACACAGATGTCTGTGTGTATGGACGGCTTCTTTGCATGAATTGGAAGCCTGTTTAGTTTAAAATTCCTGTTTGTGTGGAGGAACCAACTGTACATATGCCTGTAGTCAGCTCTCTGTATCTACAGATTCTTTCTCCATGGCTTCAAGCATCCACACCTTGAGAATATTAACAAAAATATGCAAATTTCATACTGCAAATCTTGATTTTACCATTTTGTATAATGAACATCCTTTTATTCTGCCATTATATTTAATGGAACTTGAGCATCCACAGATTTTGATATTCACAGGAGATCCTGGAACTAAATCTCAGAGGATACCAAGGGCCCACTGTATGTATATAGGGTCCTCCATATTTCATTTCTGTCAGACATTTCTGCCAAGTATACAACTGGCATGTTGCTAGTGTTTGGGCATGTGATTGGCATGCATGATCCCAGTTTCCCCCCCACAAATTCAGGAACTCATCAGGGGAAATTTGAACTCCTCTGTGAAATGGAGCACACATGAGTACAAATGGACATGGGCATATTGTATGGGTTGAGCATGCAAATAAAACCTTGGCCAATTGGGGTTTGTATTTATGCGGAGGAGTCCTTTGTGTAATTTTCTGTGAACTCATCAGTATGCTGAGAAACATACTTGTGGTCTAGGAAGGACTATAATCCATAGATATTTCTTTGTTATTGAGGCAAACAAAGCTCTAGACCCACACCTGCAAAGATGGTTACTGAAGTTTCATGGTAAATTTCATCTTCCTGCATTTATATAATAATCATTTTCCAACATTTATACAATGAAATTAAGCATACTTAAAAAAAATAATCTGATCTAATAGAGCCTGTGATGTCAAAGCATATTCACGTGCTCCTCAAATTAGTTGCGAACCCCACTCCTCACTCCCAGTTCAGGACAAGATAGTTATTTTCTTTCCATTAAGATAGCAGAACCATCTTTGGAAAGCTGGAAATATTTCAGAAGAACCCATTGTCTAACGTTGCTGCAATTTCCACAGCAGCCTGACTTTCATAGTAGAAGGAAGGGAATAGGAAATAAATGGATGCATGAGAGTCTTGACCTTAGCATATGTTCACCATTTCATGTTTTGTTGGCTGGTGAGGAATGCATAATTGCTCCAAAACTGAGTCCCTGTAGTGTTCAGTTTGACCTTTCCTGTATAATGGACACTTCCTGGAGGGGCATTAGAAGGGTTTCTTTCCTTTGAGTTTCCCCTCTAAGATTGACTGTCAGGTTGCTTTTGAGTTGTCTAGCAAGCTCTGATAAATGCTTCTGAAGCTGGGAGAGTGATACCAGAAATGGAGCAAAATGTAAATTCCATTGAAATAAAAAAATTTTCCTTGTGCAGACAAGTTCCTGACAGCTTTGTGCCTCCTCCATTAAAGAGACAGTCTCATGCATAAGCCAGACTTGTGCACATGGGACCACTGACAGGATTCTGCTCTCTGCGTGTGAACAAAAGGTTGAGGTAAGCAAACCCAAGGTTCACTTCTGTGTCTCCCTGCCAAGTGAAGGCCTTCCTGACCAAATCTATGTGAACTGATGGTAAGCTAGAAACATAAGCATCTAACATTGTGGTTTTGCACTTACACTTACACTTACAATGTGTTATTATTTATTTATATTACGTAAGGAAAGTAGGACCAACTTGTTCATACCCAGTACGCAGTCTGTCAGATTCACAGTCTCTTGGACTGTGATAGGATGGTATCCTCTTTGTAATAAGTTTTGGTACCCACCTCCAGAATCCATCCCACATGGTGTTTGCTTCCTATATGACTTTTGGTAGGCAACCATTTTGTTCACATGTTTGTCAACGTGTAATTGCACATGGTAGCCCAGCAAGGAGAGACCTTTCTCTAAAGAAGAAAAAAGAAGAAGAAAGAAAGAAGAAGAAGAAAGAAACATGGTTACATCCTTGGATAGGAACTATAAACACAGAAATTATTATCCCACCCTTCAACTTGGAAACATTTGTAAAAATACAACAATATGTTTTGAAAGAATACCAAAAACAACAAATAAAAGCACAGTATTAAATACCCAAAATCCAAGGCCGTTGCTACCATAAGGTATAATGAAGTGTTATCCCGAGGCAGCTGATTTAGACTTCATGAAAGCCAGCTTTTCATTAGCAGTTGAATTTTGTTCCTAGGAAGGGAAGGGTTCTTGTTGGATTTTCCACTAGTGGGTATCAAAATAAATGGCTCAGGTAATCATGGAAAAGTGAGCAATTCCTTTGCTTCTCAACCATATTTAGCAGAACAGCCCTGCCAAATTTGGTTTATTGTTATTTTTAAACTGACCTAACACTGTTTCAAGCTTTCAAAAATACTGTCTCCCATTTCTCAATGGAGAGCAGATTTTCTCCCTTTCAACTTTCTCTCCTAGAATGGTCTATATTGCAGCTATGTCATAGAAAAGGGGCAGGAATTTGACCACTTCTCACAGGAGCTAATGTATACCAGTCTGAACACTGAACTGTGATAACTCGTAATTCAAATTATATTTATTAATATATATATATAAATATATAATATATATATTATATATAATAAACTCAACAAAGTTAGATGCTTGTAAATATCCTAAAACTCAAGATCAGAATACACTTCGGATTAAACTATTTAAATTCACTAATGATTTCAAAGCTAAATATATTTATGTTATTGCTTCTGTTTCATTTTTCCTTTGAAGTTTAAAATATTATTAAGATCATATGTTGTGGGAACACTGTCTAG
>NC_056524.1:71471370-71475599 GCF_019175285.1 Sceloporus undulatus
GATAGAAATGAAATTCATTTGGGCAGGATGGTTTGTGAGGGCTGTGGTTCATGAAAAGCAAGACAAAATGGAGAAGGATATTTTGCCATGTAGGATAATATTTAATCTTCACTGAGGAATAAAACCAGGATGCACAGCAACAGTATTTGCTGGGTTTCAGTCACAGGACTTTATCATATGAAGCTAAAAAGTAGATTTTTAATAGAACAAAAGCATTTTTGGCCAGTACTTAAGCATTTTGGGCCATTCGCTACTATAGTGCATATTTTCATTAATGAGCAAAACCTGTCAAATAGGCTTTCAATCTTGCTGCTATTTCATTATTGCCTTTGTGTGGTAGTTCCCTTCTGCAGACACTCACATGGAACGAGTGGGCATGATTCTGCTGCTCTCCTCCACTCCTCCCTTCCCTTTGCAGCAATCATGGTTGCCAACAACTTCCTGAAGCTGGCTGCTGTGAGTGACCTCCTGACATGTGGGGCTGCTGAGTGTACACAGCAACATCAAGCTTTGGGAGGTGGAGGAGGAGCAGCCCTAGCTGCCAACATGTCCCTGAAGCTGGAAGCTATGTGCATAGTCACACAGCAGTCAGCTTTGGGATGTGGTTGTCTGCTATGACCACTTGTCTTCCCCTGCTCCAAGAAGTGGTTGTTTGGCAGTATGAAAAATAGATCACCTGGCTATGGATCATCAAAGTACTATTGTGGGAGAAAGAGTGATAAGAAATAATGCCAAACTGGTATGCTTCCATTCTTAAACTAGTGGGATTGTGGCAGACAGGAGGCTGGTGTGATAATGTGTTTAGTTTATCGCTGTTTCTAAGCCAACCATACGCTACTGAGTAAACACTGTGTACAGCAAAACAGCCCCTTTTGCAATGTTTCTGACAAAATATTGCACACTGATGCTTAACATTCTGTATTCGTACTAAATAAATAACTGCAGTTAGTTCATAAGAGGCTGTGTTTATTCTTGGCAGCCAGAAACATTAGTGAATCTTGCTTAATGCTGGTGGTGAAAAGGTTAGGTAAGAACCCTGTCTGTCATAATAGAAGCTAGAGAACAGCTATTGCCCCTCTGTTAGAAAAGAAGGAAACATGAGAGTTTGACAAGTATGACAATTTAATAATTAATTTGACCTTTGAATCTTGCCCCTAAAACTAGCCACGTGTCTACTGAGACTAATTTTTCTGTGACAGGGTGTGTAAAATCTGGCCTGTGGACTGCATGCTGCTTCCAAGGCTATCTTTACACCCAAGAGGGGCTTTTTTCTAATGCAGGAAGTGAACAGTAGTTACTTCTGGTCATTTCCTTTTGCTATAAAAGATCTCTCTGAGCTTAAAATGGCTAGGGGAAGGGAGGCAAAATTATCCTGCACACCTGGGAGCAAAAAAATTGTATATATATTGAAGAGAATGCAGTGGGAAGGCATATAGCCCTCCCAGGTCTCCTGTGAGCTAACTCAGCTCCCTAGCCTCCCACAGTTGCCCATTCCTGGGCAGCCAGGAATGGGTAGGTGACAAGAAAAGGTAGATTAGCCATGGAGTTTATCACACAGGAGGGAATCGGCCAAATCCCATACAGAAATGAGATTTAAATCCACAAAAGCGGGATTGTTTTCAGAGGCATTGAGCATTAATCTAAAATTAACCCACACAGAAATTGGACGAAATTGTCCGCTTTTTACTTTCAGAATTTTCCCAAAAGTAATAAGCAGCCAATTTTGTCTACTTTCTGTGTGGGTTAATGTCAAATTAATGCTCAGTACCCCTCACTGTGTCTAAAAACGATCCCACTTTTGCGGGATATTCCTGGAATTTAAATCCAGTTTTTGCACAGGATTTGGGTAATTAGCCTCCTTGTGATAAACTCCTATGTAAGAGTTATCAATGCAAGGCTTTAGCGCCCATCTTCATGACACATATGCACTGTAATTGTATATGTGTACAGCATAATGCTGTATTTACACAGTTTTCTGTTCTTCCAATCAGTCCTCCCTGTTAGTTGTCGATTAATAATAATAATAATTTATTTCTTACCTACCTCTCCCCAAGGCTCGAGGCAGTGTATATCATGGATTAAAATATAATATATAACTAAACACATGAAACCATTTAAACACATAGATTAAACACATAAACATATGATTTAGCAACCATTACACCTTAAAATCTCCAAACAGAAAATTAAAAATATACCAATTAAAAATTGCTAGTTTAGCTTAAAATTAATTGGGTAGCTCTCAAGCCCTGGCAATGGCCATTGTGGATGTTCAATACAGGTGGGGATGCAGGTTGTCTGAGCTCATGGGAAGAAGAAATTACCACTTTAGACAGCTTCAAAAAAGCTGTCAAGATGGATCTCTTCCGGCAGGCCTTTCCCAAATAAACTCCCTGGCCACAGATTGATTACCCCCTCACACCATGTATTTACTACCCCCCTGCCTATGTTATGTTTATTATAAATTGATTTTAAAACTCTTTTAATTGTAATATATTTAATTCTTTTTACAGAGGGGATATTGTACTTTTAAGTATTATATTGTATGTGGATGTTTTACCGTGAGCTGCTCTGATTGTCTTGCTACAGAAGAGCGGGATATAAATAAAAGTTTTATTTATTTATTTAAATGAGAGTGTACTCCCAGATGGAGTACATCAGCCTTTTCTTTCCCTCAGTACCAAGGTCAGCTACTTCTTCCTCTGAATTGTCTCACCACCACCACTGGTAAGGAACAATAGCAGATCCTTCCTGGGTCGTTGGCCGAGTCTACACATAAACATACTATGCAAACTACTGCAGATTTTCACACATTTGCATTGAAGCTTAATTGTCTTAAGTTTCCTGTGAAAATTCTCATCTATTTGCCCTCCCTTTGCTGAAAACGCACAGCTATGCAAATTCATGACAATTCATGCAAAGCGGATGGAAGACTCGTGGATATTCCAGTGAAAGCTGAGATTCTTTTTACAGTGGAGTTTATGTACCCCACCCTCCGCCTGCCACAAAAAGCCTGGATTCTTCCAAATCACGTGTAGCTGGATCACTGTCTATTAAATTCAAGTTAGGAGTATTTTAATTGTGCAGACAAGTTCCTGACAGCTTTGTGCCTCCTCCATTAAAGAGACAGTCTCATGCATAAGCCAGACTTGTGCACATGGAGACCACTGACAGGATTCTGCTCTCTGCGTGTGAACAAAAGGTTGAGGATAAGCAAACCCAAGGTTCACTTCTGTGTCTCCCTGCCAAGTGAAGGCCTTCCTGACCAAATCATATGTGAACTGATGGTAAGCTAGAAACATAAGCAATCTAACATTGTGGTTTTGCACTTTACACTTTACACTTTACAAATGTGTTATTATTTATTTTATACTTACGTAAGGAACAGTAGAGACCAACTTGTTCATACCCAGTACAGCAGTCTGTCAGATTCACAGTCTCTGGGACTGTGATAGGATGGTATTCCTCTTTGTAATAAGTTTTGGTACACACCCTCCATGGAATCCATCCTCCACATGGTGTTTGCTTCTCATATGACTTTTGGTAGGCAACCATTTTGTTCACATGTTTGTCAACAGTGTAATTGCACAAATGGTAGCCCAGCAAGGAGAGACCTTTCTCTAAAAAGAAAGAAAGAAAGAAAGAAAGAAATCATGGTTACATCCTTGGATAGGAACTAATAACACAGAAATTATTATCCCACCATTCAACTTGGAAACATTTGAGTAAAAATAACAACAATATGTTTTGAAAAGAATACCAATAAACAACAAATAAAAGCACAGTATTAAATACCCAAAATCCAAGGCCGTTGCTACCATAAGGTATAATGAAGTGTTATCCCGAGGCAGCTGATTTAGACTATCATGAAAGCCAAGCTTTTTCATTAGCAGTTGAATTTTTGTTCCTAGGAAGGGAAGAGGTTCTTGTTGGATTTTCCACTAGTGGGTATCAAAATAAATGGCCTCAGGTAATACATGGAAAAGTGAGCAATTCCATTTGCTTCTCAACCATATTTAGCAGAACAGCCCTGCCAAATTTGGTTTATTGTTATTTTTAAACTGACCTAACATGTTTCAAGCTTTCAAAAATACTGTCTCCCATTTCTCAATGGAGAGCAGATTTTCTCCCTTTCAACTTTCTCTCCTAGAATGGTCTATATTGCAGCTTATGTCATAGAAAAGGGGCAGGAATTTGACCGACTTCTCACAGGAGCTAAATGTATACCA
>NC_056524.1:71475699-71492322 GCF_019175285.1 Sceloporus undulatus
TAAAAGAACACAAGAAGAAGAAGAAAATAAACATATACCAAAAAAAAAAAATACATTAAACACAATTAAAACACATTACACAATACCAACCACAAACAAGTATATCTAACTAACACTTAACACCTGACACACACATGACTTCCTCTGCTAAGCAGCGATTACACCATATACCTCTTTCCTAGTCTACACATACTCTTATTCACAGTTAACTATTAAATCAAGGAAACTTAATCAGACTACATCTCTACCTATCTGTTACCACCCGTCCAGTTACAGTGATATGATATATTCTAACTAAATATAACTCTATATACTTCTTTAATGTCCTATCATGGAGTGTCTTGTAAAATTTTACATCAACTGCTTGATAATCCTATCCTCTATAAAACTTGCCCCTCCTCCTATCTATAAAATATCGTTAATTATCATATATACACCCTTGTTCATTCTATAACTTCAATATATCACAGTATTTAGCATTTAGTCTACAATTGCCATATATCTGTTAGAGTTCTTTTCTTGTTTAATATAAGAGATCCAAGGAGCCCAGTCTCTCGAAACCTTGGACATAGTATCATTTTCCATATACGATGATAGTGTATCCATTTCAAACATTTCAAACAGTTTAAATTTCCATTCATCTATGGAGGGTAGTTCATCAGATCTCCAATATTTTGCGTATAATATTCTGGCTGCAACTATAGCAAAGAAAATCAATTTACCATATGATTTTTCCATCGATGGGTCTTCTATTATATTTAATAGATACATCATCGGGTCCGCATGAATATTGAACTTAAGTATTTTCTTCATTTCTCCATGAATTTGTTTCCAATAATGTTGTGCCTTCTCACATCCCCACCAACTATGCCAGTACCTAAGTCCTTTTGACACTTCCAACATGTACCCCTTGTTTCCTTATATATTTTTGAAATCTTGTACGGTGTTAAATACCATCTAAAAATTGATTTATAACAATTTCCCCTAATTTCAACATTTTTAGTGTACTTAATCCGTCTTTTCCATGTCAATTCCCATTGTTCCAGCATTATATTCCTCTTTAAGTCTCTTGCCCACCTAATCATATACTCTTTAATGGTCTCATTTTCCAATTCAAATTTCAAAATCAGGTTATAAAATTTCGATATCATTTTTACTTTGGACCCTTCTTTAACCATCCTTTCTAACTCTGAAATAGTGGGAGCAATACCTTGATCTTTCTGGTCTACTTTAAACCTTTCACTTAACTGCCTATAAGAAAACCAATTTAAAGTGAAACCCTTGTTACTAATCTCCTCCTGCGTTTTAAGTTTTCCTTGAGCCACATCATATATGTCTTTATATCTGATCCACCTATCTTCACTGTAAACTTCCCGCTTTAAAAAGGCTTCAGCTGGCGAGGCCCACAAGGGTTTCTTGGGGCACCATCTATGTCTATATCTCAACCACACTCGCAACAGAGTTTTCCGAACGAAATGGGTATTAAATTCTCTATCCACTTTAGATTTCCCGTAGAATAGATGTGCATGGAGACCAAACTTTAACCCAAAGTTTTCCACAGCCAAATTTCTATCATTATCCAATTTAACCCAGTCAAACAACCAGTCTAACACAGATGCATCAAAATACCACTTAAGATTAGGGAGGCTCAATCCTCCATTCTTGGTCTTGTCTTGCATGACTTTCAATTTAACTCTGGGTCTTTTGCTGTGCCAAATAAACTTTGATAAATCTTTATGCCAATCCTTGAAAATTGAATCTTTCGTAATTATGGGAATATTTTGAAATAAAAACATCAACCTGGGGAGTACAGCCATCTTTACCGTTGCTATCCTACCAAGCCAAGAAACTTGTAAATGCTGCCATCTCTCCAAGTCCCTTTTAATTTCTTTCCAAACCTTGATGTAATTATTTTGATATAATTCCGTATTTTTAGTTGTCAGATTTATCCCTAAATATTTAACCTGTTTCTTTCTTTGAAATCCAGTTTTTTCCACCAATTTTTCCACATCTTTATCTGACATCATATCACTTTAAGGAGATAAATAGTTTTCTATCATATCACTTTAAGGAAACTATTTATCTCCTTAAAGTGATATGATAGAATAATAATTTGGCAATTCTGCCAAAGGTAGTGAGTGCAGGTGGTGCATGGCTTGCTAGGAAGTCATGTTCAAGTAGTGGTCTTTTAATACCTATCAGTATGTAGAATCAGAGATTAGTGAAATGGGACCATATATGCAGAGTTGGCAAGACAAATGACATGTCTATTTCATTTCATCAGCCTAGAGCAGGGGTAGGCAACCTGCAGCCCGCGGGCCGGATGCGGCCCGGCGAGGCCTTGGGACTGACTCCAGCATGGTCCTGCCGCCGATTGCCGCCGGGGCCTTTGGGAGGCAATTGTCTATAGAAGCCTCAGAAACATGCATTTATATTAACATTTTTTTTAAAATCAGCAAATTTTTTCGCATGTCCTCCATTTTTTTAAAAAAGTGTCTTCCATTTGAAAATTTTGTCCTACATTTGTCCTGGTTTATTTATACATTTAATTTTTTAAAAAAATATTTAATTATTTATTTTTTGGCTTCGGCCCCCCAGTTGTCTGAGGGACAGCAACCCGGCCCCCGGCTCAAAAAGATTGCCTACCCCTGGCCTAGAGATATTTCCATGACATTCATTTTTTTACCATCAGCCATATACACACACTTTTGCCTTTTCAGTGAGTAAGACTTATGTTTGCTCTAATGAACCATATAAGAGGTGACGTCTCAATTAGAATATTATGCCCGTTATACAAATGAGAGGTGGGGAAAGCTTTTTCAGCCTGGAGACCAAATTCCAATATGGTACAGGCCATAAGGTCTACATGCCAATAATAAGTAAAATTAAGAACATGGATAGGAGTCAAAGCACAGTGGCCAAAGCCACATGTATTTTTTTTCCAGTTTGGAGATTTTCTCCACAAAAGATGGAGAGATCAATTCTATTGAGAAGTAAGTACTAACACAATACCTTCTTGAGCTGCAGACCACTGAATGTAACATGTTGCTCTGCAAATAAGGGTTGTGTCATCTTTGTTGACTTTCAATAATACTTTTAGTGCACCTTAATATCAACCCAGATTAATACTTGGGCAGAATGTTAAATGAGTTGAGCTAAACATGGCAACAAGTAGAAATTCCAGCTTGCTATCTAAAAAGATATATCACACGTGTAGCAATATTTTCAGCTCACCATTTTTGCTTCCTAGTTTCTATCACAGCTTTCTTCAGCCTGGTATCCCCACATATGTTGGACTACAACCCCCTGATCCTCACCCAAAATTGTCATTTACTGTGTTGTCTGGGGATTATAAGGGTTGTAATCTGATACATCTGAAGGGTACCAAATTGGAGGAAGGCATTCCTACTTTATTCCTGAAGAGACTGAGTGAGCAGAATGTAGGCTTAACACTAATAGCAGTTTACAAGCTTGTAATCTTGTATGTTTATCTTGTTCAGTGCTAAACAAAGAGTCATAAAACTCTATGGATTTATAATTTTGGGAGAAGTTCCAAATTAGTTAATAATTGGTCAGGAATACAAGATACAAATGGTGTTCTTTTCAGTCTGGAAGATGATGAAAGAAATAAAAGAGGTATCTGTAAGGAACTGGCAAAACTACCTCTGAATATACCTTGCCTAAGAAAATCCTATGAAATTCGTGGAGAGAGAGGATTTTCTCTCAAAAAAGAGAGTAAGGGGCCATAATAACACTGGTATCTGCTTTGTCTCAAACAGTAATGAAACTACAGTGGTGAATGGTTTTCCTTGGGAATTAGTGGAATCTAGTACTGTTTTGTGACAAAGAAGCTTAAATAGCACAAATATATCTAACTAGTTCTCTCATTAACATGAGAAGAGAACTGTCCTCAAGGAAACAAGCAAGTCATAAATCTATGTTTGTGTCTAAAGGCAAATATGATACCATAACTTTTGCACTAATTAGTTATAAGCTACAACAGTACAACTCCTTTAGTCCTCTTGTTGCATATAGTTCTTTAATTCATGTATGTACTTATCATTAGGCCCTTTGAAAACAGAAACTATTTTGAAATAGTTGCTAATTACAGTAAGCAATGGCTATCAGATTATGAGCTTTGGTCAATTTTGTGACTTACAAGAATCTCATGTACTGAGTCAGTGCTTCATTCAAAGACACAGAAGTTCTGTTAGGAAATAATAAACACAAGTCTCAGTTGGCGCAACAATTCCAAATGCACCTGCCCAAATAAATACAGATGGGCCATTCACCCACTTGTATTTAAAAAGTTGGTTCCTCTTAAGAAATTCTATGAATTCACTTTTCTGTTTAGTGTAGAAAATGACTCACACATTTAATTAATCTTGAATACTGGAAATATTTTCTTCTCACTCTCATTGTGAGCAAACAGTCTGTATACACAGCAACAGCTAAAGTAAATTTCTACAGTCCTTGAAGAACCAAAAAATCCTGGTAATGACAGATACTCATTTCTTTCCCCCTCTCTGTTATGGATGCATCCATTTCTTAGAATACTGGTTTTCTATTTTTCAGGAGATATTTGCAAGCTGCTCAGTTTTAACTAGCATAATGCCTATCTTAAAAGGATGCATACAATGGGATCATATGATATGTATGCTTATTCAGATGTTCATTGAAAATTACTACTATGTAGTGTACAGTCCCACACAAACGTACCTGTGAGTAAATCCTATTGAACTCAGTGGTACTTCCCATGAACAGATAACTTTTGATTGCACCCGTTGTTGTGAGTAAGCCTCCATTGTGCCCAGTGTAACTCATTTTTACTTACTGATTTTAAAGATTTATATCCTGCCTTTCTCCCACAATGGAATTCAAGGCGAGTAACTTGTTTCTGAGGAACCATGGTCCTACCATTAGGCAGGGTGATATGGAATACTATGAAAGGGAGGCAAATTGTTACTTATTTTGTTATTATTGTTATTGTCCTGCCAAGGATGAGCAGGGTCTTGTGGGATTTTCTGCCTCATGTATCCAAATAACATGGTTGTCTGTGCTTCAGATGTGATCTCTTGATTGAAAGAAAGCAATATCTCATTGAAAAATGGCAATAATTTAACAGGGATGTATATGTGTTGCAAATTTGTATAGATGCATTATCTCATTTAGATATTATGGTTTACCCCAGTAGTGAATGGACTTTAGTCTATGGGATCATTTCCCCCCTGCTTACACGCCCAGGACTCACTGACTGGTGGAAGACAAAAAGGTAGAAAGTACACTTATTTTCAATGTGGTTTTAATACAATTTTTTAAGCTAGTTTACTCTGCTGTTTCAGGGAAGAACTAGTTTTTGTTGTGGTCTGACCCCCAAATTGGGATTGTGGTGGAATCGTGATGGGTAGGTTGGGAAAGGGTGGGGCCAGGTGCCAATTGATCACCCAGGTCAGGTGTTCACTTAGGTCACCTGATTGTTCTCGCCACAGGAGGGTAGCTCTCTTGCTTGCATTGGCATCTGAAAAAAATGGTTTTGCCATGTGGCAGAAAGGGCTTAATCAAGGTGGGGATATTACACAGTAGAGCTAAGATTCAGCCTTTGTGTAGATTCAGCCCTTGTAACTCCCTCCACTGTTCTATTAGTCACTTTTCCATTCGCTTTTACTGGTAACAATAGTGGTTACTGTTGTTGCTAACAACTGCTTTGATGCTTAGCTATATTAATATTCCTGTGTGGAATTTATAAACTGGATGAACAAATCAAACCACTCACATAAACACAGATTGTGGATGCAATTCTTTATTTACTTACCTGGAAGTAAATCCATTCAACTCAATGGTACTTAGTTCTGATCATATATAGGATTTCACTGTAAATTCCCCTGCCTAAATAAATACATAGGAAACACTTGAATAACCTCATTATTAGTCTTTCAGGTTTGGTAACACACCTAACGAAAATGTTCAAGGCACCAAAACAAATACACCTTTGCACTGCAAAATCAACACTAGCATTTTACTTTATTCATCGTAAACAGAAACTGATAGTACATGTTAACCTTTCATTTGGTTTCATAAGAATATAATGTTAAGTTTTGGATACTCTTTTGTTGCTAGGTTGGCTAACCATAGAAATCACTCATATGCTAGAAATAGATCATCCATTCCATTCAGTTGTAAATGCAGGTTGTAACAAGTAACATTGATATATCAGAATTTGAGCGGAAGTTGTGCAGTGGATTGTTTTAATTTAGATCATACTTACTGCAAACAGTTGCAGCTAGTATAAACAACTCTTGGACTGCTAACCATTGTTCCTTTACATAAATTCAATTTCAGTTATCCTGTTTCAGATACAGTATAAATAGTTTACACTATTTAGTCTTTATCTGTATCTACTTTCAGTATGATTCTCCCCACTCTCCCAAGTGTGTACTGAGTAGGGGGATATTCAAAAAGTAGCTGGAGTCAGTTTCTGTGAGTGAGCACTTGGCAAAATCCTTCCGGTGACTTATGCTGCTGTAAATCCTGGTTATGCCAACATAGGGCCAGAGCAGATGGGCATGGAAAAACGGCTTGATCCTGCTTTTTCCCAAAGTGGGTCAAACCCCTGCTGCCCACATGGCCTGCCTCCAAGATCAGCTGAATGTGTATAGCCCAACCACACGGTGTAGTGTCATGCCATGCTGCTATTTTTTTTTGTTGCTTCTCCATTCTGCATGTGCACCATCACACAATCACCTGTGACCCTGAAGCACTTGCCCCCCCCCAGACATCATCCTGTTGCATAAGCTTCCCTTTGATTGGCCGCACAGTCACATGGTCAACGGTGCATCGGTGTGCAAGTGATACATAGGCAAACCACAATCATGAAGGCCCCACCTATATGCCCCCTTCACCCCACTTCACCCCATGCCCCCCTGTTGGACTGTCTGGTTTGTGTGTGTTATAATTACATCCATTGGAGTTGGCACACTTTCATTTCTTTGCTTTGCTGCAGCCCTGCACTCAGGACTGCAAAGATGCACATTTTCCACCTTGAATCGGCTATTCTAGGTTCTGATTGCTCCAATTTTTAGCCCCAGAGTGCATCTTCGGTCTGGTTTCTGCCCACTTTGGAAGTGTACGTCATCTAAATGCTCTGCCTTCAAAGCAGTTGGAAACCGCATTATTTCACTCATCTGTTCCACCCCATAGTTACCATTTTTTGTGCAAGTAGGTATCCATTAGTAAACAGGCTTGTCATCAGCAATCTGGGCTATCAAGAGCTTAACAGAGCCCTTGTGGAAGGCTATTGTGCCATTGCTCCTACTTCTTTATTTTTATAAAGATAACTGGATGGAGGCAGTTAAATAGACATATTCCTAATTAGAAATGCTCACAGTTTTAACTTTACTTATAAAATCATTCATCATCAGAAATAACAGAATACAATGGCCATTATCTCAATAAGAGTGATGCTTTGAGGTTCTCTAATTTCTTCTCTGTTACATACATTTTTAAAGGCGCTTCAACATATTGGTTCTGTTCCAATATTAGGGGAAGGGAATAGCAGAGAAGGGGAGCAGACATGTCCAGATTTCCATGCAACAGTCTGGCTTTATGCCTGACACACCAAGTCTGCAGGATACACTTTGTAGTTGCAGTTTGGATTATTTGACTTGTTGTGCTGGGTTGTAACGGCCTAATGCTGAAAATGAAAGGGACTCCTTGCCACTCTCTGAAATGGACCACAGTAAAGTTTGCAGTCATCATATCAAGCGGTAAGCAGCATTCCACACAGAGCTTAAGCGGCATACAGCAATAATCAAAACTAGCTCTGAATTATGGATAGGAGGAGGTCTTTAAAAACCCATTAACCCCATATGCCACGATGCCCCCAATTTTACCATAATATTCCCTCTCCCCCTATAATCTTATAAAAAATAACTAACAGTATTGTTCCATATCTACTGCGTGGCCTGCTATGAAGCTGGAGCGCTTTGACATTCCTGAACCATGCTCCACTCTTTTTTTCTTTGGCTACAGTTTGGCTCTGGTCAAATCTTCTCTTGTATTGGGGTATAGTAGAGAGAGAGTTCCTGCCTACTGGCACAGCTTGACTCATCTTTCTTCCAGCTCCAAGGGATCTTGGGTCAAGAGCCACTACAAGTGTTTTCCCAGTGGCTGGGAAGAGACTGGAGAGGGTATCCAGACTGCTTCTCTCCTCTGTGGTTGGAGCTTTGGGTCGGGCCAATTATTTCCCCACACTCACCCCCTCCATCCTATGATTGCTCTTTGACAGAGCATAGAAAGTTAGAGACTGGGTCTTCTGCACAGCCACCACCATCCCATTTAGGAATTGGTCAAAAGTGTATCTTTCTGCGGAAAACTGGCTAATGTAAAACAAACATACATAAAAACTGTAGTAAGTCATAAGATTTTAAGCTTCTTTTCCCTCCCTCCCTGAGAGTCTTTTCACACTACACATTATCGCACTTTGATTCCACTTTATCTGTCCACAGGCGGCAGGTTGCCATAATGTCCACTATTACCAGGGACAAAATGGGAACAATTCGAGACCAAACTGTGGGACAACTGCCAGGACAAAACTCAGCCCAAAATGTAGGACATTTAAGAAAAAGGGAGGACCTTAAATGTCCTACATTTTGGGCTGAGTTTTGTTCTGCAGTTGTCCTACAGTTTGGTCTCAAATTTGTCCTACATTTTGTCCCTGGTAATAGAGGGACATTATGTCATATGGACTTCAGGGATTTTTGTTTAGTGAGAGGCACTAGAGGAGTGCTCTGACTGAGAATCCAAAATTCTCTCCCTAGGCTGACAGTCCAGGATTCCACGGATCTGCCTTGGAATCATCATACTATAACATGGCAGCATGAAATGACCTCTACATCCAGGTCCTACTGATCAAAGAAGTCTTACTTTTGAAAAAAATGCATGGAACCAGACAATAAGAGTACAAAAACTTTACAGAGAATCAGATCCTTGCTGTATCCTCTATTGATGTAACAAAACAAAAAATAAAAAAAAAGGGGGGGGGACCGACTGCTGTAATTTTAATAATAGTTAGAAAGGAATTTGAGTAACAGATAACCTTGCCAGGCGGGAGAGGGGGGAAAAGCTGCCCCTGTTGAATATTTTCTTGTCAGGGCTGATCCTATCATTTGGTGAAGTATCCAGCTACATCATGGGCTGGGGGTGGTGGAGAACAACAGAAGGATCTGGAGGTGAGAGCTCTGTGGACCAGGCAACCTGTTCTGTACCATCTAAGCTAGCTGGCTGCCAACAGGTACAGTGGAAGAGGCTGACTTCCATCATCACTGTCAAAGGACAATCCAGCTGTTGTCTGTTCTGTTTCTTGCATGAAATGGGACAGGATGCCATCTTGTCTTTTGCCTCAAGCAACAAGGGGGGGGGAGTTGTGAGATAGAGTTTGGGGCAGCTGTCCAATCCCACAAATGAAAGAGAATTTGGACTGTCCCTGTTTCTTCTTCTATGCATGAAGACTGTACATTACTTCTGGGAGTTTGCGGCTGGCAATGCTATTGCTCAGTCAAGATGCCCTGCATGCCAGGAGAATACTGACAGCACAACCCGTCCCTGTATAGACCTAAAGCAAATGATGACTTGTACATAAACATTTTTAGAACTGAACTGCTTCACCTTTCAAGTTAGTTGTGAGAAACCTTCAGGACCAAATTAGCTTTTTGTGGCTCTTTCCAGTCTGCTTTTTTGCAGTCCTTTAGCCTCTCGCACTGAAATTAAACAGAAGCAGCCTAAAGGCGATTTTCCACATTACGACAAATTAGAATGGAATATTTTGTTCCCACGGGGACACTCTAGACCAATTAGAATCATACAGATCTTTTAAACTTGCTCAGTTGTTGACTTTTAAACAATGTTCTTAGCACCTTGGCCTTGGCACATCTCCCCATAAACTTCAGATTGGTTTATCAACTTTCTTATATTGTATGCTTTACATTGTAGCTGTGGAGATTTGCAAACACTTGTGCATACTAATAAAAAAAAGGAAGGAAGGAAGGAAGGCTCTGAAAATCTATGTCACATTGCAAAGCAAGGGATGAACAGCTGTGCTAAATCAGGCTGAATGAAAAACAGATTTTGATATGGAGGATTGCAAATATATATATCCGGGAATTCAATGGATATACGGTGTGTGCTTAGTTCAGCTTCAAACGTGCCCGTCTCTAGGGTTTTCCTTTATACCCCATAGCAAACTGCTTTTAAAGTAAGGAGATGAATTTGAAAATGTGACTGAAGGCTTACTCTTCAAGAAAGGGGTAAATGTCCCACTAGCCTAGGGGGACCAGACATCCTAAACGGAAAGAGGGACAAGGCATGGTAAAATGTCAGACATTCAAGAAAAATGTAGGACATTCCCAAATAAAAGCTAGGAGCACTCATATAAATCTAAATTCATGCTTCTTCTCATACTCAAATGGAGGACATTTTGAAATTCCTCCTGGATGGAAGTTTGAAATGTAGGGCATTGCTGGAAAGGAGGGCGTCTCATCACCCTACACTAGCCATACTCCTGGTTAAATACTTTAGCATCAGTGCTCGTGAATGTGATAACTTTAACACACATTTAAAATTTAAAATTCACACTTTTTTAAAAAACAAAAACTGTAAATGTGATATGCTTTCTAATGACTCATGTTATCCATTAAACAGAAACTGGCAGTTACCATGCACGGCATTTAACATATCTGGAGGAAAGCGCAAGTGCTTTGTGAAACACCTTTTATGATCTCTTAGTGATGTCAGAATCGAAATCATCAATCAGCCCACTAGAGCAAGGGTGAAGGATGTGTGCCCCTCCAGATACTGCTGGACTGTAGCTACCACTGTCATAATCCCTGACAGGCAGACATCTAACCTCAGTATTAAAACCTCCAGTGAAGGAGAATCCATCAACCTCTGAAGGATTTTCCAGTGTCAGACAGCTCTTAACTTCTGCAGTTTTCCTAGTTTTTGTGCCTTTTTAAATATATATATACAACACACCCACACACACACACACACACACACACATAAATACATCATCACACTTGTCTGTTGTATATTTATATGAATATTGTTACTTCCTTTTTGCTCATCATTTCCATTTTTATTGAAACTGTTAGTTTGACTCCTATCCACTGGAGCAGCAGAAACCAAACTTCTTCCACAGGTTAGCTTTATTATAATACTTCATACATTGGAACATGGCTATTATATCACACGTCAGTCTTCTCCAAGCTAAACATATTCCTCTTTCCCAAACATGTCCTTATAAAAGGCATGGTTTCCAAATTGTGCTGTTCTCAGGGCTTCCCTCTCTTGAATATGTTCCAGCTTGGCAATTCTTTCTCTATGAGGTGCCCAGAGCGAAACACAGTACTCCTATGAAGTTGGCCAAAGCAGAATAGAATTGTACTTATTGTGTGTAGGGACAAAAAGAACCACTAAAATAACCAGTGCAAAGGAAAGATAGAAAGATAACAAAAGATAAAACAATGCCTCTTCCACAGTCTAAGAAATGAAAGGAAGCAAACCAAGATAAGGATCTTTTTATATTAAATAAATTTTACATACAATTTTACCGCCTTCATACAGACATATGCTTTAAACTTGTGCTTATTTTAAAAAAATCAGCTCAGTGACCCCTTCCCTGGAGCCATTCTCATCAGATACTCCAACCAATTTTTTTATTCATCTCGTAAGGTAATTTACCATCTTCTTTCTTAATACTTTTTCATAATTTTTCCATTTTCATCAAAATCATTTCTTTTCCATAATCTTTTCTTCACTTTCAATTTACATGTTAATTCATCATTAATCGCTATTTGCCAGACTTCTTTATACCAATCCTCCAGTTTTCCACATTTATTTTTGTTTCTAACTTCTCAGCTATAATTAATCTCGCTGCTGTAAGCAAGTTTGTTACAAGATTTCTTTCTTCTTTTTCCATTTTCTTACATCATTATATAATGATAACAATACTATATTTGGTTTTCTATCTATTTAATATTAGTGTTTCCCAATTTTTTTTCACATTACATTGCTTGGGGATGACTGCTCCTCAAAAAAGGAAGCCATTATATGGCACACCACAAGGTGCCATTCTATCCCCAATGCTGTTCAGCATCTACAAGAAACTGCTGAGAGAGATCATTCGGACTGAGCGCATGGGTTGGAATGCTATCAGTACTCTGAAGACACTCATATACTTCTCCGTGCCTTCAGAAACAGCCTCACCTAAGGATAGTGTGTCTCCTCTAAATGAATGCTTGGAAGAAGGAACGGATTGGTGAAGAAAAGAAACGTGAATCCAGACAAGACAGAAGTGTATACTATCAAGTGTCCTAATTGAGGCTAGAGATGTGTCAGCCAGATCTAGATGGGATCACATCTCTCTGAAGACTTTGTTCACAATTTGGGAGTGCTCCTGGATCCATCCCTCCAAATGTCACTTCAGATAGATGTGACAGTCACGAGTGATAATCAGCTTTGGCTGATACTCACAGCTTCACCACTGCCTGAATCAGAGGACCTAAAGATGGTAATGCACACAAAAGTAACCTCAAGGCTGGCTTCTGCAATGTACTCTAGTTTGGGCTACCTTTGTACTAAATTTGGAAGCTCCAGCTGAATCAGAATATGACAGCCACACTGAGTACAAGTACATCCAGGAGTGATCATATCACTCTCATCTTAAAATTGTCTCTGGCTGCCAATTAGTTTTCTGGGTAAAGTACAAAATGTTGGCTATTACCTTTGAAGCCCTACATGATTTGGGTCTAGGTTACCTACAAGACTGCCTTCTCCTGTACAATTTGCCCTCTAACTAAGGTCCTCTGGGAAATGTTTGCTCCAATTGGCCGGAGGATTAGGCTAGCAACAGTTTCCCAGGGAACTTTTTTGTCTGCTGCCCCCAGATATGGAATTACCTCAGGAGAAGATAAAACAGCTGAAAATGTTGACAGCATTTAAAACAGCATTAAAGACATATTTCTTCTGGCAGGCCTACCCAGTCCACACACAGCCTAAATGTATTTACATATACATAGTGTCATATGGTTAAAGTGAATAAGTAGAAAAGATGTGATGTTTTAAAGAATTTTTTAAATAAAAAATTAAATTTAAAAAAAATAGGCGCTCGCTTGCCTCCGATTGGCCGAAGCGCGGAGCCAATGAAAGTGCGGTGTGGGAAAAGGTTAAAAAGCTTCTCTGAGAAACAACTGCCTGATGAACAAGAATCAGTTTTCAAAAGTGCATTGTGAGAAGAAATCTGCATGTCTCTCCCGCCTCCTTCTCAACGACCCAAAAACCTGCGCTTGGTGGCATCCTTATGGGGATGCTCCAAAAGATATTATTTTTTGCCTGGCTGTAGGGACATAACCCAGCACTTCTCGGCTGTTCCCAGCTACTTGGCTGTTTGGGGAAGGAGAGTCAAGAGGAAGGTGTTGTCTTGAATAGGTGGGGTGGGTTTTCCCTCTCCGCAGCCATCATGAAGATATATGTTGGTGAATGTTTTTCTAACAGGATAACCACTATCTTTCTTTCACATCTGTAGTCATGTAAGATCTATAAAGGGGGTTGAGAATAATCCACAATTCTGCTTTCTTTAGAAATCGGACAAGCTCATCTGTGTAATTCGTAGTAGGTGAAGTTTTGCACCATAGCTTTTCCTGTCTGTGTAATTGTTACGACTGTAATTTATTGAACCTGAAGTTTGGTATTTCGTTCTTAGCATATCTTTTTAAAAGTACAATAAACTGTATTTTACTCATGGAGCATATTCTAAGTAAATTATCAGGTTAATAGAAATATGAAAGTTGTGGTGGCACCTTAAAGACTAATGAAGTTTATTGTGATAGAAAAAAAATTGCACACAGTAATTTCGCATGGGTCAACTTAATGAGATGTATGCAGTATTATCCTGTACTGACTGGCTCATATATTTTCAGGATATTTATTATTAATTTGGTTGTCATTAAAAGAATTTTGATTTTGAAAAATAAAAATAAAAAAAAAATTTTTTAAAAAACATGGGGCTTCTCCTTTCTCTTCCCACTGAGACTCACCCACTCACACCATGTCTTCGTGTTTTAAAGGGACATGGGCGAACATCACAGCCCACATCTGCCAAAAGGCAGGTGTGCAGTAGTGTCACTCCTTCTTTGGCTTCGCACCTCTGGATCCTCCTAGTGATGCCCCTGGATGAACCCACAATTTTAGAAATGAAGTGGGAAAGGTTCTCAAAGATGTGGGAGGAAATAAATTACTGGAACAGATGACACAGCAATACAGCTGATTCAAGCTGTAGAAAGGGATCCTTCAAATTCTAACAAGTTAGCCAACGAATATGAAAAACAAACAAATGCCCTCAACTGGAAACAATCATATAGACTCCAGTCCCCAGAAAAGGGATATCCGGAATTGTAGTAACCACTGGACTATTGTGCTGTTCTCCCGTTGCAAGCAAAGTGAGGTTCAATATTTTACCAAAGAAAAGGCTTTTATCATATATAGAGAAATGAAGATGTCTAAATTGGATCCAGAACAAGAAGATCACTACAGATCATACTGCAAACATACATTGGATAACTGAAAACACCAAAGCACCGTGCTTTATACAGTATCAGCAAATTTGTGTAGATCGGGACAAATTATGGTTTGTTCTGAAAAAAATTGCAGTACATACATCTGTTGGTGCTTTGGTGTGAGTTCCTGCATGGCAAGGTTGGACGGGATGGCCCTTGTGTGTCTTTCCAACTAATGATTATATGGATTCTAAGATCCTATTATTGTTCTCAGGCATAGCTTCTAGTTGAGTATGAAGCCACTATCAGGACACAATATAGAGGCACCAGAAGGGGTCAGATAAAGCTGCATTTTATTACCCTTTCTCTTTTAATTTATATACGAACATATCATACAAAGATTTGACTCAGAGGAAGCAGGGTTAAAAAGTGGGGAGAAGGAACATAAACAATTTAAGATTGCAAATAACATCCTATTACTTGCAGAAAATATCAAAGACTTGAAATAACTACAGCTGAAAGTTAAGAAAGAATGCAAAGCAGAACTACAGTTGAATATTAAAAAGACAAAATAATGACCACAGCTGATAAACATAAATTTAGAGTAGGTAACAAAGGGGCTGTTACAGTGGTCAACAGGGTAGTTCCAACTAGAGTAGACCAATTAAAATAATTACATAAATGTTAACTCACCATTCAACAATGACTGTGAAAGGATCTATTCTACTTGATTATCTACAGAATTCAGTTTTATTTTCAAAGGTGTGTGTAATATTCTTATATATTATAGCGTGTCCAATACTAAAGCTTGTGGCCATACAGTAAGCAATGGAAGTCAACAATTGACCAAATCCATACAGCACAACTATTTTTAAACAACTTGCATCCCATTTTCTTTCCAAAACCATTTTCTTATTATTGGTGTCTAAATTAACAAGTCCCTTTTTCATTCAAACTGAATGACATTTAACTGGGGGTGGTAGTGGTGGTGGTGGTGAATGTGTTCATTGTCTACATTTCCTAAAACCTGTAAACTTTTGAACCCTTACAGTTCTTTGCTTAATAGGTGCTCTCTTTTCAGTCTATGCATCAAAGTGCTTTGAGAAGGTTCTCATTAAATAAATACAGCTTGTCTAGAACTTAAGCACTGTGACCAAGGTCATAATTTGTTCAAACATGTTTATTTTAAGCTTAACACTGTTTGTATAACCTGTTGCTTGACAACACAGTTTACCACAGCACTTTTCTGTTATAGAGGAAAGTAGACGTAGCTGTAACCATTCAGAACCTGTATAGGTTTTCAGTCTCAACAGTGCACTGTCCATTTCTAATGAAATTCATACATACAATTGTTCACAGCTTGGATCCAAAGTATATATAAAAATGATCAGCACAGCTAATAATTATGGAGAAAGAACTAAAGAAATTGGAATTTGGAAAGAGACTCATCAGGGTTGTCTCCTGTTAAATCTCTGTGTTATTAGTGTCTTGGAGGTACAGCTCACCTGCACCAACCATGGACTTCATCTGTGGATCTGACTCTGAGCATTTATTTGTTGGTCTAATTGTTTATATAAGTTACTTTTTTCAAAGTATTTTAATAAGGAAAATATATGAAGAAAATAATTGCTCGGCTATGCAAGCCCACACATCACATTTACGAAGCTGACCTGAAAGTATCCATAAGTCTTTGTACATTATGCAGTTAAACTTCAGCTGATCTTGTCTTAGTATAAGAGAGGATTTTTAGAGCTTATTGCCCATGCATGCTTCTCAACCTTGCCTATTACAGCCAATCAAAAATAGGAGTCTTGCGCCTTCTAGGAAGTGTTTAGTGAATTCCTCTAAATTAGGAATTAAGGAGAAGATCGTCATACTTTGCTGAAAGGAACAGTTCAGTAGTAGCCAAACCTGAGAAATCTACACCCTAGTTTCTATTCTTATACCTTATAAGAGACCTAATGGGAGTGGTAGCTTAGATTCAGCTCTTCCTAGATGAAATGATATTCATGGGGTGGGAACACCAGACCCCATGGTTTGTTTGGCCCATCTTCATGAGAAAGAAAGTGCACTA
>NC_056524.1:71492347-71493444 GCF_019175285.1 Sceloporus undulatus
GTCTTCTGTTTTTCTACATTTGTCGTTATAGTAATTTTCTTATCTTTATGCACTAACAGTTGTATTGTTGTATTCATGGTTCTTAGTTTATTCCTATCTCCTTTTTGCTTTGTTTCTCTTCTTTCCTTTATTGCTTGTAGTGTTTTGTCTGTCATCCATGGTTTCTTCACTTTTCTTTTATCTATTGGAAGTGTCTTTATGCATTCTTCTTTTATTATGTCCCTGGCTTCAGACCAAAGCTCTTCTGGTTCACAATTTATTATTCTTAGTACTGAAAATCTGTTCCTTATATTGTCAACTTTCTCTGTTTTATTATCTGTTCTAGATAATTCCTTATTTCCAATTCTTCTCCTTTTGTCATATGCTCCATGAGTGTAATTCCTTTGTTTATTCTAGAAAATTTGCCCAAATTACATAATTTCTTCATTAGTTTATCTATTCTTGTCAGTGGGTCTTCCAGAATTATCACAAAACCATCAGCAAAAGCTTTTAGTTTGTACTCCTGGCCTTTATGTCTTAACCCTAGGGTTTCTGGATCTTGGCAAATGTCCTTGTTTAGTACAGTAGTCCCCTGATATCCATTGGGATCTGCTCTGGACTCCCCCCCCCATAGCAAAAAACACAGCACTTTAAGTCTTGTTCTTTCCAATGGTGGACATGCATGCTTGTGTCTGTGTGTGCAGCAGTGTGAATGTGTGCCCATTGAAAAGGCCAGGGCTTGCCATCCACAGAAGCTCAGAGTCAGATCCACAGATGGAAAGTCCATGGTTGGTGCAGGTGAGCTGTACCTTCAAGACACTAATAAACAAGAGATTTAACAGGGGACAACCCTGATGAGTCTCTTTCCAAATTCCAATTTCTTTAGTTCTTTCTCCATTAATTATTAGCTGTGCTGATCATTTTTTATATATACTTTGGATCCAAGCTGTGAACAATTGTATGTATGAATTTCATTAGAAATTGGACAGTGCACTGTTGAGGACTGAAAACCTATACAGGTTCTGAATGGTTACAGCTATGTCTACTTTCTTCTATAACAGAAAAGTGCTATGGTAAACTGTGTTGTCAAGCAACAGGTTAATACAAACTAGTGTTAA
>NC_056524.1:71493544-71514680 GCF_019175285.1 Sceloporus undulatus
CACCAAGTCTGCAGGATACACTTTGTAGTTGCAGTTTGGATTATTTGACTTCTAGTTCACTTTCTCATGAAGATGGGCCAAAACAAACCATGGGGTCTGGTGTTCCCACCCCATGAATATCAATTTCATCTAGGAAGAGCTGAATCTAAGCTACCACTCCTCATTAGGTCTTCTTATAAAGGTATAAGATAGAAACTAGGGTGTAGATTCTCAGGTTGGCTACTACCTGAACTGTTCCTTTCAGCAAAGTATGAACGATCTTCTCCTTAAATTCCTTAATTTAGAGGAATTCACTAAAACACTTCCTAGAAGGCGCAAGACTCCTATTTTTGATTGGCTGTAATAGGCAAGGTTTGAGAAGGCATGCAATGGGCAATAAAGCTCTAAAAATCCTTCTCTATATCCTCAGACAAGATCAGCTGAAGTTTAACTGCATAATGTACAAAGACATTATGGATACTTTCAGGTCAGCTTCGTAAATTGTGATGTGTGGGCTTGCATAGCTCTGAGCAATTATTTTTCTTCATATATTTTTCCTTATTAAAAATACTTTGAAAAAAGTAACTTATATAAACAATTAGACCAACAAATAAATGCTCAGAGTCAGATCCACAGATGGAAAGTCCATGGTTGGTGCAGGTGAGCTGTACCTCCAAGACACTAATAAACAAGAGATTTAACAGGAGACAACCCTGATGAGTCTCTTTCCAAATTCCAATTTCTTTAGTTCTTTCTCCATTAATTATTAGCTGTGCTGATCATTTTTTATATATACTTTGGATCCAAGCTGTGAACAATTGTATGTATGAATTTCATTAGAAATTGGACAGTGCACTGTTGAGGACTGAAAACCTATACAGGTTCTGAATGGTTACAGCTACGTCTACTTTCCTCTATAACAGAAAAGTGCTGTGGTAAACTGTGTTGTCAAGCAACAGGTTAATACAAACTAGTGTTAAGCTTAAATAAACATGTTTGAACAAATTATGACCTTGGTCACAGTGCTTAAGTTCTAGACAAGCTGTATTTATTTAATGAGAACCTTCTCAAAGCACTTTGATGCATAGACTTGAAAAGAGAGCAACCTATTAAGCAAAGAACTGTAAGGGTTCAAAAGTTTACAGGTTTTAGGAAAATGTAGACAATGAAACATTCACCACCACCACCACTACCACCCCCAGTTTAAATGTCATTCAGTTTGAATGAATATAAGGGACTTGTTAATTTAGACACAATAATAAGAAAATGGTTTTGGAAAGAAAATGGGATGCAAGTTGTTTAAAAAACAGTTGTGCTGTATGGATTTGGTTAATTGTTGACTTCCATTGCTTACTGTATGGCCAAAGCTTTAGTATTGGACACTGCTATAATATATAAGAATATTACACAACCTTTGTGAAAATATCAACTTGAATTCCGTAGATAATCAAGTAGAATAGATCCTTTCAGTCAATTGTTGAATGGTGAGTTAACATTTATGTAATTATTTTAATTGGTCTACTCTAGTTGGAAACTACCCTGTTGACCGTCTGTACAGCCCCTTTGTTACCTAAATTTATGTTTATCAGCTGTGGTCATTATTTTTGTCTTTTTAATATTCAACTGTAGTTCTGCTTTTGCATTCTTTCTTAACTTTCAGTTGTAGTTATTTCAAGTCTTTGATATTTTCTGCAAGTAATATGGTGTTATTTGCATATCTTAAATTGTTTATGTTCCTTCTCCCACTTTTTAACCCTGCTTCCTCTGAGTCAAATCTTTGTATGATATGTTCTGTATATAAATTAAAGAGAAAGGGTAATAAAATGCAGCATTATCTGACCCCTTCTGTGTCTCCATATTGTGTCCTGATAGTGGCTTCATATCTCACTAGAAGCTATGCCTGAGAACAATAATAGGATCTTAGAATCATATAATCATTAGGTTGGAAGAGACCACAAGGGCCATCCAGTCCAACCTTTGCCATGCAGGAACTCACAACCAAAGCACCAATCAGATGTTATGGTACTCCATTTTTTTTTCAGAACAAACCATAATTTGTCCCGATCTACACAAATTTGCTGATATCTGTAAAGCACGGTGCTTTGGTGTTTTCAGTTATCCAATGTATGTTTGCAGTATGATGTGTAGTGGATCTTCTGGATCCAATTTAGACATCTTTCATTTCTCTATATATGGTAAAAGCCTTTTCTTTGGTAAAATATTGAACCTCACTTTGCTTGCACAGGAGAACAGCACAATAGTCCAGTGGTTACTACAATTCCTGGTATCCCTTTTCTTGGGGACTGGAGTCTATATTGATTGTTTCCAGTTTGAGGGCATTTGTTTGTTTTTCATATTCGTTTGCTAACTTTTGTTAGAATTTGAATGGATTCCCTTTCTACAGCTTGAATCAGCTGTATTGCTGTGTCATCTTTTCCTAGTAATTTATTTCTCCCACATCTTTGAGAACCTTTCCCACTTCATTTTCTAAAATTGTGGGTTCATCCAGGGGCATCACTAGGAGGATCCAGAGGGTGCGAAGCCAAAGAAGGAGTGACACTACTGCACACCTGCCTTTTGGCAGATGTGGGCTGTGATGTTCGCCCATGTCCCTTTAAAACACTGAAGACATGGTGTGAGTGGGGTGAGTCTCAGTGGGAAGAGAAAGGAGAAGCCCCATGTTTTTTTTTTAAAAAAAATTTTATTTTTATTTTTCAAAATCAAAATTCTTTTAATGACAACCAAATTAATAATAAATATCTCTGAAAATATATGAGCCAGTCAGTTACAGGATAATACTGCATACATCTCATTAAGTTGACCCATGCTAAAATTACTGTGTGCAATTTTTTTCTATCACAATAAACTTCATTAGTCTTTAAGGTGCCACACAACTTTCATATTTCTATTAACCTGATAATTTACTTAGAATATGCTCCATGAGTAAAATACAGTTTATTGTACTTTTAAAAAAATATGCTAAGAACTAAATACCAAACTTCAGGTTCAATAAATTACAGTCATAACAATTACACAGACAGGAAAAGCTATGATGTGCAAACTTCACCTACTAGGAATATACACAGATGAGCTTGTCCTGATTTCTAAAGAAAGCAGAATTGTGGATTATTTCTCAACCCCTCTTTATAGATCTTACATGACTACAGATGTGAAAGAAAGATAGTGGTTATCCTGTTAGAAACATTCACCAACATATATCTTTGTGATGGCTGCGGAGAGGGAAAACCCACCCTACCTATTCAAGACACACCTTCCTCTTGACTCTCCTTCCCCCAAACAGCCAAGTAGCTGGGAACAGCTGAGAAGTATCTGGGTATGTCCCTACAGCCAGGCAAAAAATAATATCTTTTGGAGCATCCCCATAAGGATGCCACCAAGCGCAGGTTTTTGGGTGCGTTGAGAAGGAGGCTGGAGAGACATGACAGATTTCTTCTCACAATGCACTTTTGATAAACTGATTCTTGTTTCATCAGGCAGTTGTTTCTCAGAGAAGCTTTTTTACCTTTTCCCACACCGCACTCTCATTGGCTCCGCGCTTCGGCCAATCGGAGGCAAGCGAGCGCCTATTTTTTTAAATTTAATTTTTTAATTTAAAAAATTCTTTAAAAACATCACATCTTTCTTACTTATTCACTTTAACCATATGACACTATGTATATGTAAATACATTTAGGCTGTGTGTTGACTGGGTAGGCCTGCCAGAAGAAATATGTCTTTAATGCTGTTTTAAATGCTGTCAACATTTTCAGCTGTTTTATCTTCTCCTGCAGGTAATTCCATATCTGGGGGCAGCAGACAAAAAAGTTCCCTGGGAAACTGTTGCTAGCCTAATCCTGGCCAATTGGAGCAAACATTTCCCAGAGGACCTTAGTGTAGAGGGCAAATTGTACAGGAGAAGGCAGTCTTGTAGGTAACCTAGACCCAAATCATGTAGGGCTTCAAAGGTAATAGCCAACATTTTGTACTTTACCCAGAAACTAATTGGCAGCCAGTGAGACAATTTTAAGATGAGAGTGATGTGATCACTCCTGGATGTACTTGTAATCAGTGTGGCTGTCATATTCTGATTCAGCTGGAGCTTCCAAATTTAGTACTGTACAAAGGTAGCCCAAACTAGAGTACATTGCAGAAGTCCAGCCTTGAGGTTACTTTTGTGTGCATTACCATCTTTAGGTCCTCTGATTCTAGGCAGTGGTGAAGCTGGAGTATCAGCCAAAGCTGATTATCACTCGTGACTGCCACATCTATCTGAAGTGACATTTGGAGGGATGGATCCAGGAGCACTCCCAAATTGTGAACAAAGTCTTTCAGAGGGAGTGTGATCCCATCTAGATCTGGCTGACACATCTCTAGCCTCAATTAGGACACTTGATAGTAAGTACTTCTGTCTTGTCTGGATTCAGTTTCATTTTTCTTCATCCAATCCGTTCCTTCTTCCAAGCATTCATTCAGAGGAGACACACTATCCTTAGGTGAGGCTGTTTCTGAAGGCACGGAGAAGTATATATGAGTGTCTTCAGAGTACTGATAGCATTCCAACCCATGCCTCAGTCTGAATGATCTCTCTCAGCAGTTTCTTGTAGATGCTGAACAGCATTGGGGATAGAATGGCACCTTGTGGTGTGCCATATAATGGCTTCCTTTTTTGAGGAGCAGTCATCCCCAAACAATGTAAATGTGTAAAAAAAAATTGGGAAACAGTAATATTAGAAATGGAGAATATTATGGATATAAGAATAGATAGAAAACTAAATATAGTATTGTTATCATTATATAATGATGTAGAATGGAAAAAAGAAGAAAGAAATCTTGTAACAAACTTGCTTACAGCAGCGAGATTAATTATAGCGAGAAGTTAGAAAACAAAAATAAATGTGGAACTGGAGGATTGGTATAAAGAAGTCTGGCAAATAGCGATTAATGATGAATTAACATGTAAATTGAAAGTGAAGAAAAGATTATGGAAAAGAAATGATTTTGATGAAATATGGAAAAATATATTGAAAAAGTATTAAGAAAAGAAGATGGTAAATTACCTTTACGAGATGAATAAAAAATTTGGTTGGAGTATATGGATGAGAATGGCTCCAGGGAAGGGGTGCACTGAGCTGATTTTTATATAAAATAAGCAAAGCGTTAAAGCATATGTCTGTATGAAGAAAAGTGTAACAATTTGTATTGTAAAATTTAAAAATATTATTTATAATAAAAAGAATCCTTATTCTTGGTTTGAATTTCCTTTTCATTTCTTAGATCTTGTGGAAGAGGCATCTTGTTTTATCTTTTGTTATCTTTCTATCTTCCTTTGCACTGGTTATTTTAGTGGTTCTTTTTGTCTCTACACACAAGTAATAGTACAATTCTATTCTGCTTTGGCCAGACTTCATGGAGTACTGTGTTGAGTTCTGGGCACCATCATATAGGAAAGAAATTGCCAAGCTGGAACATATTCAAGAGAGGGAAGCCCTGAGAACAGACAATTTGGAAACCATGCCTTTTATAAGGAATGTTTGGGAAAAAGGAATATGTTTAGCTTGGAGAAGACTGACGTGTGATATAATAGCCATGTTCCAATGTATGAAGTATTATCATAAAGCTAACCTGTAGAAAAAGTTTGGTTTCTGCTGCTCCAGTGGATAGGAGTCAAACTAACAGTTTCAACTAAAAATGGATATGATGAGTAAAAAGGAAGTAACAACATTCATATAAATATACAACAGACAAGTGTGATGATGTATTTTATTTGTGTGTGTGTGTGTGTGTGTGTGTGTGTGTGTATATATATATATATATTAAAAAGGCACAAAATACTAGGAAAAACTTGCAGAAGTTAAGAGCTGTCTGACACTGGAAAATTCCTTCAGAGGTTGATGGATTCTCCTTCACTGGAGGTTTTAATACTGAGGTTAGATGTCTGCCTGTCAGGGATTATGACAGTGGTAGCTACAGTCCAGCAGTATCTGGAGGGGCACACATCCTTCACCCTTGCTCTAGTGGGCTGATTGATGATTTCTGATTCTGACATCACTAAGAGGATCATAAAAGTGTTTTCACAAAGGCACTTGCGTCTTTCTCCAGTATATGTTAAATGCCAGTGCATGGTAACTGCCAGTTTCTGTTTAATGGATAACATGAGTCATTAGAAAGCATATCACATTTACAGTTTTTGTTTTTTTAAAAAAGTGTGAATTTTAAATTTTTAAAATGTGTGTTAAAGTTATCACATTCAGAGAGCATTGATGCTAAAGTATTTAACCAGGAGTATGGCTAGTGCAGGGTGATGAGACGCCCTCTTTTTCCAAGACATGCCCTACATTTCAACCTTCCATCCAGGAGGAATTTCAAAATGTCCTCCATTTTGAGTATTACTAAGAAGCATGAATTTAGATTTATATGAGTGCTCCTAGCTTTTATTTGGGAATGTCCTACATTTTTCTTGAATGTCTGACACTTTACCATGCCTTGTCCTCCTTTCCGTTTAGGATGTCTGGTCCCCCTGGGCTAGTGGGACATTTACCCCTTTCTTGAAGAGTAGAGCCTTCAGTCACATTTTCAGAATTCATCTCCTTACTTTTAAAAGCAGTTTGCTATGGGGTATAAAGCCTAGAGACGGCACGTTTGAAGCGACTAAGCACACACCGTATTATCCATTGATTCCCTGGATATATATTGCAATCCTCCATATCAAAATTTGTTTTTCATTCATCCTGATTTAGCACAGCTGTTCATCCCCTTGCAATGTGACATAGTTCAGAGCCTTCCTTCCTTCCTTCCTTTTTTTTTTATTAGTATGCACAAGTGTTTGCAAATCTCACAGCTACAATGTAAAGCATACATATAAATGAAAGTGTATAAACCAGTCATGAAGTTTATGGGGAGATGTGCCAAGGCCAAGGTGCTAAGAACATTGTTTAAAATCAACAACTGAGCAAGTTTTAAAAGATCTGTATGATTCGTAATTGGTCTAGAGTGTCCCCGTGGGAACAAAATATTCCATTCTAATTTGTCGTAATGTGGAAAATCACCTTTTAGGCTGCTTCTGTTTAATTTCAGTGCGAGAGGCTAAAGGACTGCAAAAAAGCAGACTGGAAAGAGCCACAAAAAGCTAATTTGGTCCTGAATGGTTTCTACAACTAACTTGAAAGGTGAAGTCAGTTTAGTTCTAAAAATGTTTATGTACAAGTCATCATTTGCTTTTAGGTCTATACAGGGACGGGTTGTGCTGTCAGTATTCTCCTGGCATGCAGGGCTATCTTGACTGAGCAATAGCATTGCCAGCCGCAAACTCCAGAAGTAATGTACAGTCTTCATGCATAGAAGAAGAAACAGGGACAGTCCAAATTCTCTTTTCATTTGCGGGATTGGACAGCTGCCCCAAACTCTATCTCCAACCCCCCCCCTTGTTGCTTGTGGCAAAAGACAAGATGGCATCCTGTCCCATTTCATGCACAGAAACAGAACAGACTAACAGCTGGATTGTCCTTTGACAGTGATGATGGAAGTCAGCCTCTTCCACTGTACCTGTTGGCAGCCAGCTAGCTTAGATGGTACAGAACAGGTTGCCTGGTCCACAGAGCTCTCATCTCCAGATCCTTCTGTTGTTCTCCACCACCCCAGCCCATGATGTAGCTGGATTACTTCACCAAATGATAGGATCCGCCCTGACAAGAAAATATTTCAACAGGGGCAGCTTTTCCCCCACTCTCCCGCCTGGCATAGGTTATCTGTTACTCAAATTCCTTTCTATACTATTATTAAAATTACAGCAGTCTGGTCCCCCCCCCTTTTTTTTTTTTTTACATCAATAGAGGATACAGCAAAGGATCTGATTCTCTTTAAAGTTTTGTACTCTTATTGTCTGTTTCCATGCATTTTTATTCAAAAGTAAGACTTCTTTTGATCAGTAGAATTTTCTATATATAGGATTGGAACCTGGATGTAGGGTCATTTCATGCTGTATGTTTATAGTATGATGATTCCAAGGCAAGATCCTGTGGAATCCTGGAACTGTCAGCCTAGGGAGGAGAATTTTGGATTCTCAGTCAGAGCACTCCTCTAGTGCCTCTCACTAAACAAAATATCCCTGAAGTCCATATGACATAATTGTCCTCTATTACCAGGGACAAAATGTAGGACAAATTTGAGACCAAACTGTAGGACAACTGCAGAACAAAACTCAGCCCAAAATGTAGGACATTTAAGGTCCTCCCTTTTTCTTAAATGTCCTACATTTTGGGCTGAGTTTTGTCCTGCAGTTGTCCCACAGTTTGGTCTCGAATTTGTTCCACATTTTGTCCCTGGTAATAGTGGACAATTATGGCAACCTGCCGCCTGTGACAGATAAAGTGGAATCAAAGTGCTATAATTGTGTAGTGTGAAAAGACTCTCAGGGAGGGGAGGCAAAAGAAGCTTAAAATCTTATGACTTACTACAGTTTTATGTATTTTGTTTTTACATTAGCCAGTTTTCCAGCAGAAGATACACTTTTGACCAATTCCTAAATGGGATGGTGGTGGCTGTGCAGAAGATCCCAGTCTCTAACTTTCTATGCCTCTGTCAAAGAGCAAATCATAGGATGGAGGGGGTGAGTGTGGGGGAATAATTGGCCCTGAACCCAAAGCTCCCACCACAGAGGGAGAAAAGCAGTCTTGGATACCTTCTCCAGTCTCTTCCCAGCCACTGGGAAAACACTTGTAGTGGCTCTTGACCCAAGATCCCTTGGAGCTGGAAGAAAAGATGAGTCAGGCTGTGCCAGTAGGCAGGAACTCTCTCTACTATACCCCAATACAAGAGAAGATTTTGACCAGAGCCAAACTGTAGCCAAAGAAAAAAAGAGTGGAGCATGGTTCAGGAAATGTCAAAGCGCTCCAGCTTCATAGCAGGCCACGCAGCAGATATGGAACAATACTGTTAGTTATTATTTTTATAAGATTATAGGGGGAGAGGGAATATTATGGTAAGAATTGGAGGCATCGTGGCGCATGGGGTTAATGGGTTTTAAAGACCTCCTCCTATCCATAATTCAGAGCTAGTTTTGATTATTGCTTTATGCCTGCTTAAGCTCTGTTGTGGAAATGCTGCTTACCGCTTGATATGATGACTGCAAACTTTACTGTGGTCCATCTCAGAGAGTGGCAAGGAGGTCCTTTCATTTTCAGCATGTAGGCCTGGTTTACATACCCAGCGCAACAAGGTGGCAGAAACCCTCTGGTCTACATTCTGTTGTTGCTCTTGATTAGAGTGGATCCATTGAATCAACTGGATTTACCTGTGTTTTGGCTCACCGTTCAACATGTGATTTAATGGATCTACTCTAGTTGCTTAAATATTCTGATCTTGAAGGAAGCTAAGCAGGGCAAGGCCTGGTTAGTACTTAGAAGAGAATCCACCAGAGAATATCAAGTGCTGGAGGCTTTTGTCAGAGGAAGGCAATGGTTAACCTCTGCAATTTCTTTGCCTGAGAAAACCCTATGAAATTCATAAATTTGCCATAAATCAGCAGGTGACTTGAAAGAATACAGGATTATTTAACAGGATTAGTATATTTAGCAGCAGGGAAGTTTTTTTTAATGTGAGGTACCCTGTACACATTAGGAGTTCAATCCCCTCCCCCAACCCTCAAATTTTGCTGAATGTGTAGCAGAATTAGTTCCAGTCACTAGGGTGTTTATATGCACATGCACAGATCAGATTTTAAAAACATTGCCTGGATGGCATGGTTTATAACTACTGTCAAATGACCTTGAGAGTTAGGCAAAAGATCTTGTCTAATATGAATACAAGACAGTTACTCTGCACAAGAAATATTTATAGTTCTGTAGAGTACATCCTATACCAGAGGAAGATGGCACTGGGATAGGGGAAACGAAATATCTTTAAAAAAATGTTTTCTTAGCAATAACTATTTGGACTTCACTTGGCACATTATGATTTGTTTTACATGTACCAGCATAAGGATAAACTGGGCGTCATGCATGGGAATCTGTTGGCTGTTTATTGCACATCTGACTCATTCGAACACAATAAAGTGTGAAATTCATAAAATGAAATTTAAATTGCAATTTCTGTTAAGGTGATAATTAACTTTGTGAAACCTTGTACAAAACTTTGAGAAAAGATACAAAAAGAGATCTTGTTATTTTTTTAAATGCCCATTTAAGTTAACTGACCTTTCGAAGAGACACACATAAGAAAGGCAAACAAAATTTATTTTATGCTAATGTGGAAATTCCATATACGATTCTATATGAAACCCAGAGGTTTATAACACTACATCACAAAGACGTAAAAAGGGGTGGGTGTGGGGGACAAAATAAGGGCATTGCCAAATAAGAATTCTGCTCCCCAATGAAATTTTATTTTTCACTCCCTAAATTGCTAGCATTGCAACTAATTTTATGCTTCAGTTGACTATATAAATACATTTTATGTATCCAAAGAAAAGGGGAGGTCAAAGCTACCTAGGAACTGAGAATACTAGAAATATAAATTCTTAGTGTGAAAGATTTTCATTGTCTCACTATCTGTAATGCAAGAAATTGGGGGAATGAGGGAAAATTAATTTGGGGGCAGAATTCTTATTTGAGGGTCAATGCTCTCATCTCTGCTGTATCATTTTTAATAGCAGAATTCTTGGTAGAACAAAAATATATATTTAAAACAAAAAGAAATGCAAACTCATGATAAATAGAATAATATATCAGTTCAGACCTATATATGAGAGAAGGCCCATAGGATTTAGTATCATGCAAAAAAAATAATTATGAAGGCGCAGGTGGCACAAACAACACCAGGAGACCCACAGAGACAGAGGAGATGATCAGAAGGGGGGAGCTAGGAGTAAAAAGCATACTGCTGGCATAATTGAGCGATTTCACTGAAGATTTTCAGACACATCACGCTCATCCAGGACCCGTGAAAGATCTAGGATTGCTCCAGCAACAAACCACATTGGGAAGTCCCAGGAATGGTTTGTTGCTGGAGCTTCCTGGATGTTCAGTGATAAGTCCTGCATGAGGCAACGTCATCTGAAAATCTTCAGCGCAATCGCACAATTATGCCAGCAGTCGGGAAAACAAACTCAAGCCAGAGAAAACAGAGGTACTTGCGATAGGTACCCCAAGTCTGGGAAAAGAGATTTGTCAACCAGTCCTGGACAGGGTTGCACTTCCCCTAACGGATGAAGTTTGCAGTTTGGGGGTACTCCTGGACTTGTCGCTACAGTTGTCATCTCAAGTGGATGCAATGGCTAGGAGTGCTTGGTACCAACTTCAGTTGATATGCCAGCTGCGCCCCTACCTGGACCAAAAGGACCTTGAAGCAGTGGTAAACACACTGGTAATCTCTCGTATTGATTTCTGTAATGTGCTCTACATGATGCAGCAGTCAGATTGGTCACTGGTTCATCCAGGTTTGACCACATAACACCTGTTTTAAAATCTCTTCACTGGCTGCCAATTAGCTTCTGTGTGCAATACAGCGTGTTGGTTATTATCTTTAAAGCTCTACATGGCTTGGGCCCGAGTTACTTGCGGGAACGCCTCTCCCTACACAATCTGCCCCAAACTCTCAGAATAACTGGGAAGAATGTGTTGGAATACCAATCAACTAGGCTTATATCGACCTCCCAGAGATCCTTTACAGCAGCTGCTCCAAAATTGTGGAATGGTCTTCTGAAAGAGATCCGTCTCATTACCTCCTTGGAGGTGTTTAAGAGAGCACTTAAGACGTATCTCTTCTGGCAAACCTACCCACCTGACCTTATGTAAGAAATACCCTCTGACCATTGTATAATTTTGCTGTACTGTCACTTGATGAAAAGTTAGTTTTTAAGATTAATTGCTATTAATTTTATTGTGTTTTTATATATATTTTAAGTATTGATGTATGTATTTTAGCTGACTGTAATCCCGCCTTGATCCATCTAGGAGAGGCGGGAAAATATAAATATATTATTATAAATATATTATTATTATTATTATTATTATTATTATTATTATTATTATTATTATTATTTTACTCCTAGCTCCCCCTCTCGCATCTGATAATCTCCAGAGCCTATGGAATTTAGGTGGGACATAGTCCTCCAATGTGTTCATGATCCATATGGCAATGATTACTGATATTTGAGCAGCAGAACAACTCTTGGTGCAGTATTTTCACCCTACTTACAGTATCAACATGTTGTGATGCTGCTGTGGCTCAAAATGATTTGTACTTAATCCTAAACTTTGAATGCAGGTCCAGTGATGTGCAGCGTTGTACATGGGGAAAGTGTTTTGGTACTGAATTTCAAATAAAATCCCAGCTTTGTATTTTTTTTAAAAAAAGTAAATTAAACAGGAATCACCTGTGACAATTTAAAAGATACAGCTTCTCTCTCTCTCTCTCTCTCTCTCTCTCTCTCTCTCTCTCCCTCTCCCTCTCTGTATATATGTGTTTTGTTGAAACAGCAAAGCAGCTTTTGTTCTTGATAGCATGAGGAATTACTCCAGGTAGAAACGTGACGATGTGGCCTCACCCTGCTTATATCACAGGAATTGCCACTGCAAAATGTCAGTCTTACAAATGGAACAGGTACTGAAAAGAGCCAAAGAGAAACCATGGAATCTAATTTTTTATATTTTACTTGGTAAGTTAAATTTCTCTTTATTAACATACCCTTTGGTTTGGCTTTTTAATATAAAGATCTGTATAGAGTGCAAAGCCAATGAATGTTTAAATACATAAAAACCATTGGTTTCCCCCTCTTTAACTCCTAATGAATGTGTAAAATTTCATATATTTGTGGTAGGTAAAGACTGTGGTATTGAAGAATATTGAAGAATTTTTCTAAGATAAAAATGTCACAAAAGGTGTACCATTTACTTTCACACCAAACAGCAAAATACCTAAATGCTAGTGGTACCTGTGTTAAGCTTTGGTGTTCCATTTTGATTTTACTTTTTAAAGTCTTTTTGTGACAGCCTTCTGGAGTAAAAGGATTTAGTGCTAAACATATTCAGCATCTTTTAATCTGAAAAACATCATCTTTTAAATAGAATATACTACTACAAATACTTATCAACTTTTTAAAGTAAAGATAAGACATCCACTTGGATTATATCAAGAACTTTTTAAAGAAAACTTTGCCTAGCAGGAGAGAAGTATTTCTTATGAAATCATAAAAATAGAAAGAAAGAGAAACCCCAAGATTTACAAGGATACTATTTTCCTGACATTAAATGGAGGGTTAAAATTTATATAGAATTCATGTATATTCTTTCAAAGTGTTTAAGATGACAATCTTTTCTTGTGAGAACTGGAAGCTGTTTAAGAGAAGTGTTTTTTAATTATTTCATTATGGGTTTTTGTAATTATTACCTGATTATGAATAGATTTGATGTAGTATTTCTAATAAACAATGTTATAAAGAAGAAAACCATGTAAACATTTGGATTGCTACAGCTGGATTCAGCAAGATTTGGTCAAATATCTGAATATTTTGTAGATGGCCATATCCCATGGAAAGACCATGTTTGGCTGGGGTGAGCATACAAAGACAATTGGCCCACTGATTTAGCTTATGTGACACAAAAATTACTTCCCTAAACATAATTATTTTCGGCCATTAGAGTTGGAGCCATGCAGACAGAGCCACTTACATGGACTTGTTCAACAATGAGACATTACAGCATACAGTGAAAACCTTCTTCATGCCAGAAAACTACTCGCTGTCTCCTAGCTTAAATTACCAGACACTCTTGTCTGAACCATACCTAAGGCTGGTAGATGCTCCTCTTGAATGTAGAGAGAGACACAATTGCTTGAAACTGGCAACTGTTCCTTCATAAGCTATAAATATTTTCAGACTGTTGTTTGTTCTTGTTGTTAACTGCCCTTGAGTTGACTTCAATTTGTGGCAACCCTGTGGATGAGACATTTTCAAGCCCCTCTGTCCTCAGCCTCTCTGGTTAGGTCCTGCAGGCCCAGGCCCATGGTTTCCCAGATTGAGTCTAACCATCTGGCATGTGGCCATCCTCTCTTTCTACCAACTTCCACCTTTCCTAGTATTATTGTCTTTTCTAATTATTCATTTTTCATCATGATGTGGCCAAAATTCAACAGTCTCAGTTCTCTCATGCTGGATTTCAGGGACAGTTTGGGCCTGATCTTTTCTAGAACCCATTTATATAAAGAAACCTTGCAGTATTTTTGAGACTAACTGAAAGAAAGAAGTTGGCAGCATGAGCTTTCGTAGACTTAAGCCTACTTCCTCGGATGCATTTGGTCATCTTGCATTTGACAGCTTCCTGGCCATCTACAATAACTTCAGCACTCTTCACATCTCAACAGAGTTTATTTTCTTCCTATCAGTTTTTTCATTGTTCAGACTTTGCTTAGTATATGGTGATAGGAATACAATGGCTTGGACTATCCTACTTTTAGTGTTCAGAGTTATGCCTTTGCACATTATGATCTTGTCAAGTACTTTTCTAGCTGCTCTTCCTAAACTTAGTCTTCTGCTAATTTTCTGATGGCAGTCTCCATTCTGATCAATATTTGAGCCAAGGCATGGAAACTCTTTGACTATTTCAATTTTCTCATTGTCTAGGGTGAATTTATGTAGATCCTCTTTGGTCATTTTTCAAAAAATCTTCAGCATTAATCTAACTTTGGCACTTTCCACTTTGACCTTCTTAAGTAATTGGTCCATATCTTTCTTTGACTGTAGTCAAACAACACTGCAGTCTGTTTTCTGCTAGTAGTATTGAAGTGGTTGCCAAAAGCCTCGAAGATAATTCCCGGAAATGTCTGTCCAAACCGCTGAATCCCCAGGATCACACGGAATATTCAGTCACAATGCCGGAAATTCCATAATGTTAAAATGGCAGATGTTTTTGCAATAACGTAATATAATTGAAGAAAATAATTGTAACGTTTTCACTCTCAATCACATTGACCAAACAAAGAATCTTTCAGTCCTTTTAGATATTTATTTGACTGAAGGGGGTTCAGGAGATTTGTGCCAAATAGTGTGTTCAGAGCAACCACACTGCAGAAAGAAATCCAGTTTGAAACCCGTTTAGTTGCCCTGGCTCGTACGGGAATCCTGGGAATGTCTCTGGAGTCTGGAGTGAGATGAGCCTGGTTGGGTCAAGACACACTGCAGAAATAAGCCAGTTTGGGACGGCTTACTGCCCGGTGGCTCGGGCTAGGGAACCGGGGAGTGTGTTTATGAGAAGGTGCTGGTTGCAATAAACACAATGCCCAGGATTCCGCTAGCACTGAGCCAGGAGGTTAAGCGGGTCACAAACTGGATTAGTTCTGCAGTGTTGTGGCCGTTCGGGATTAAAAAGGGCTCAAGGTCCAATCCATACTGCAGAAAGAATCCGTTTGAGACCGTTTAACTGGCCCGGGCTCAGTGCTAGGGGGAACCTGGGAGTTGTAGTGTTTGGAGAAAGGAGCGCTGGTGCCAAAATGACTACAGTTCGCCAGCATCTGAGGAAATACGCGTAAGTCTAGGAAAGCTCCGGCGGGCCAACTGTTCTTTCAGGGAGACTCAAAGTGTACAAGATCATCTCTCTATCTCAGCACCATTAGTTATCATTTTAAATCCGAAATGCAGCTGAAGAAGTGGACTTAAACGGCAACACTGAGATGCGGTAGACTCAGTCTCTGGGGTGTGACGGAAGCGTGGAGGCAATGCCCTTGTCAAACCAGGGGAAATCCTGGGAATTGTGTTGTGTGTGCATGTTGAAAACGCTTTTCTGGAGCCAGGGCTCTGCATGGATTGGGGCTTGGTGGTTTGCCCGAGAATCCCTCATCGCAGGGAGCCTTGCGTTAGAAGCAGTGCAAACGGGATTATTTCTGCAATGGATGGCATGGAAAAGGGAACGAAAAGAGGTCAAAACAAATGGGGAAGACAGGGCAGGGATGCAACGTACCAGGTGCGCTGGCCCATGTCGAGAGGCATATTAATCACTAAACACACACACACACACTCAGGGAATTACATTCACATCACACAACCCAATGGTCCTCACAGTACACAACGACCCTGAGGGTAGGCTTGGGGCCTCTGCCAAGCTCAGGATTATTCAGAATCAAATGTCCCTCTCAGGCAGACACAGAGTCCACAACATCAGCCTGATACCAGGATCAGTATTGCCTTTGGTGTGCCTTAAAACGTATGTCTTACTTGGAATGCCAAGGCAATTGGGATTAGCCAGCCAAGATCCCTCACTCTCTGCCTCTCTCCAGCACTTTTGCCCCTGGAGCCTGAGAATGCCTGAGGTGGGGGGTGGCAATAATCACTGTCCTCTCTCTGATTGGCTGAACTCTTCCTCCAACGGGCTTGCTCTCTCCTGGCTCTCAGAGGGAGTCATGATGAGAGAGAGAGAGGAGTTTTCTCCAGCCCTCTTGGCTGAAAACTGTTACACTCCAAAGGGATTTGGTTGCTCTGCAGCAGGCTGCAGCTGAAACTGGCCAAAGGCACGGAAAAGGCACTGAATTAGAGCAAGCGCGGAAATCAACACGAAAAGCCTGAAAAGTCCCGTTTTCGTGTGAAAGTCGCGAAATTGGCAACACTGATTGTGTCAGCTGCATATCTTAAGTTATTAATGTGCCTTCCTCCTCTCTTCACTCCTCTTGCCCCGAGTCTAAACCTGCTCTTTGTACAATATTTTCTGCACACAGGTTGAACAGATAGAGTGAGAGAACGTAGCCTTGCCTGACACTTTTGCTGATTGGAAACCGTTCTGTTTCTCTGTATTCTGTTCTGATGGCAGCCTCTTGTCCTGAGTACAGGTTACCCATCAGGACTATCAGATGTTGTGGCACTCACATTGTTCTGAGTGCATAGCTTTTCATGATTTATGCAGTCAAAGGCTTTGCTGTACTCAATTAAACACATACAGATTTTCTTCTGGAATTCCCTAGTGCGCTCCATTATCCAATATATGTTTGTAACATGATCCCTAGCACCTCTTCCTTTCCTGAATCCAGCTTGCATCTCTGGGATTTCACACTCCATATAAGGTAGGGACTTTATCACATGAAGAAGATTGAGGGGTTATCCCAAAAATATTCTGAAAAAAGGTGTATTTACGTGGCACAATTTCAGACGATGTCACACAAAGACTGCAGTTAAACCAGACATAAAGCAGGATTAATCCAACTCTTTTAAACTTCAGAACTTTAGTGAAAATGAATTTTTGAATTCACTTTATTTGCAAAATTGTGATGGTATGATCGCCAAATTCACATTATCTTTGGCATAACCCTCTTTTTTGTTGTTTTTCTGGTTTTTCATGGTTCTATGTGGCAAGATTTGCTGCCAGTGGTGCCTTGGAGAAAAAGCTCCTCCCCCCCCCCCCAGATCGTGTCTGGTTTTGATATGTGGTTATTTTGCTTTTGAAAAGGGAGGTTAGGCACAGCATTGCCCATTCCTTGGGGAGATAGCGTTTGGTGGGATTTGATGCTGGGTGCCAGAATGTGTGGGAACACCTTTTGGTTTATTTATTTATATTTACTGGGACAGCGCTGTGTATACATGTAGTATCTTTCCACACACACACACACACACATGCACACATGAAGCCAGATAGTGTAATAGGGAGATAGATAAAGGCACCTTTATATGTCTCCAACCTACTCATAATCCTGCCATAGATTGCCTTGTTGAGGAGGGAGGAGGTCCCCATAATGATCTCTAGGTGCCTGCTCCTTCTCATAAGCCCCATGAGGCACTGGACCTCAGGGGCAGTCCAAAGCTCCCACCTCCTAGCCATCACAAAAGGAGGTAGAAGCTGTGGGGCTCAATGATTTCTGGCTATGGGATGACTCCCCCTCCGTTTGTGACATGCACAATTCTCCTTTATTTCTACTTTATGTCCGCTGTAAACATAGCTGAATATGAACTACAACTTCGAGTTTTTTTCTCATTTTCACGTTATTACGTGCAAAATGCAAAGATGTGTGATCCTTATTTGCAAAATTGTGTGTCATTTCCCGTTTATTTCGGGATGGTTTAACTTTGATTTAATGTCTCTTTAATACTGAAATTAATCCCAATGTGATAAACTCCTAATGGCAGGAGTCTTTGCTACAGAATTTTAAGCATGACTTTGCTTGTATGAGAAATTAGTGTGATGTTTCTGTAATTGCTTCCATCTTGTGTGTCTCCTTTTTTATGGATAGATATATATATTGATCACTTCTAATCAGTGAGCTACTGCTTTGTTTCCCATATTTGTTGGCAGATTTTAATTAAAACTAAGCTTGATTCTGTCTCTGTGGATTGTAGCAATTCTGTTGATTGTAAAAGGTTTGTAAGGGAATACAAGAGCTGAAAGCTTTGAGTTGGTTTGGTTTGGTTTGGTTTGGCCATGTCTGCTTTAGCCATTCTCCACCATCACCCATCATGTCAGGATACAAAAAGTATTCACTTTTTCCAGGCCTTATGTCAGGATGCATCACCTATAGTCTGGAGGCTGCAAGTGGCTAGGGTGCCATATCACCTACTTAGCCAATATTTTAGGCATACCATTTTGTGCCTATCTGAATCATTAGATGGCCCAGATTACAAGCCATAGATAGATAGATAGGTAGGTAGGTAGATAGATAGATAGATAGATAGATAGAGATAGAGATAGAGATAGAGATAGAGATAGAGATAGAGATAGAGATAGATTATTATTATTATTGTTATTATTATTATTATTATTAAACTTTATTTCTAAAGTGCTGTAATTATACACAGTGCTGTACAAAGTCGGTAAAATTAGAGAGAATATAAAAGCCTGCCCAAGGCGTACATTCTAAAATAATAAGAATTAAAAGAGGAATAGTTAAAATTACCATATAGAAAAGAAAAAACAAATTAAAAACATCAAATATCAAACAAATCACATCATATCAAATATTGTCAGACAGCCAGATGACAATCACAAATTCCCTGAGAACGCTTCCCTAAACAATATGGTTTTCAGCTCAGCCTTAAAGCTGGTTAGAGAAGTGATGAGCCGTGCATGCAGAGGAAGAAGGTTCCAGGAATGAGGGGCAGCAAGAGAGAAGGGACGGATCCGGGATGGGACAGAGGAGATCCTGGGTTGAAAGAGGAGACTTTGGCTACCAGAGCGGAGAGTGCGAGTAGGGATGTAGGGAGAGAGAAGATCGATTAAATAAAGAGGGGCCAGCCCATGCAGGGCTTTAAAGGTGAGTAGCAAAAGTTTGTACCTGATGCAGAAAGGAAAAGGGAGCCAGTGAAGGGAGGACAACAGAGGGGAGACATGATCATAATGGCGAGCGAGTGAAATAGATAGCACTTCTCTGGCCTTTGTAGAATTCAACATACTGTACAAGGCAAAAAGCGTCATCCCTGTACTCTCTGATTGTTTTAAGACAAACTAGCTTGCTTGTGCCTTTTAAGACAAACTAGCTTGCTTGTGCCTTTCGGTGTGTTTAGCCAATGAGGGAGGTCTCATACTTTTCATTGATTTTTTCACAGGTTTAAAATTCTTGACCCATCTTCTCCCGATTCTAATTCCCACTTACCTGGATCAATATTACAATTGAGGAGGGAAATTAGCTTTTAGGGGACAATGTAGTTGAGATCTTTTTTTTCAGAGCTCCTTGCAAATACTGCACAGAAAGTAATGGAGCCATTGCAATGAATGGAGAGAGAAGAAAAAAAGTATTTAGGACCACAATGTAAAAGTATTTAGTATTTCGTAAGACCCTGTTTGAGGGATACGTTCCAGGATCATTTGTGTATAATGAAAATCATGGTTAATCTATTTATACAACTGCTACTATTGCCACTCTTACACTTTGGGCCAATTATTAAACAACGCAAGCAGTTTACCCACACAAGCAGTTTACCAGCATGAGCTACTAACAGGTGGATATCATAAAGTGAATCAATGCAGGACAGCATGCAAATCCAACTAACAGGATGGTGATGAACAGTCAGTCAATGCTGAATACAAGACAGCACGAGTGGCATGAGTAGCACGAGGCAGTGCAAAGCAGCACGGGGGCTCTTTGCAGATAACTGAAACCACATTAAATAAATCCACATTAAATGGGATCTTGTTGTACAATTGTTAGTATTTAAGGTGTTGTAGAGGGTCTTGTTTTTATTGACTTCCTTTTGCATGACTTCCTTCCCCCTGGCTCCTTGCTGGACTTTCAGAAAATCGATTTCCATTTTATGAAGGGACACTAGAGCTCTCCCACTGGCTGGAGCAGGGGGAAAAGAAAACTCCAGCCTGCCCAACTTGATTTATCTCCCCTCACCCCTCTTTATGTTGCTGTAGCACCACCACCATCATTGTTTTCACCTGCCTGTCTGCTTACTTGATCATGATGTAAGGCGCCACTGGCAGCTCTGTATTGCTGCTTTTTCAGAGGGCGGGCGGGCAGGCAGGCAGGCAGGCAGGTAGGTAGGGAGCACACTAAAGTGGCAGAATGCAGGGTGTGGGGGGAGGAAGAAGAAAGAGTGGAAAGTGTAGCAGTGGGTGCAAGATGTAAAGGGGAAATGGTGCAGTAGAATAGGTTGAGGGAAGGAGGGGGAAGGAGGGAAGAGATGCAGAGAAAAGCAAGTAACAGGGATCAGGAAAGGGGAGAGGGAAGCAGGGCAAAGGTGTGAGTTAAGGTAAGGGGAAGGGGAAACAGGGAAATGAGAATGAGAGGCACAGTGATGGAGTGTAGGAAATAAGGGGGGAGGCATTGCAGGGATGTGAGGTGAGGTAGTTAGGGGGAAAGAGGGAAGGAAGGCTGAAAGCTTAAGTGGTAGGGGACAAGAAGCAAGAGAGGTAGACATGAGGCGAGGCAATATCTAATGGAGGTATGGCAGCACAAGGTGAGGGAGGATAGAATCATAGAGTTGGAAGAGACCTCACCAACTGGATGTATGGGAGGTGCAGCAGTAGAATGAAGAGAGATACTCTGGGGCAGGGAATGGTGCAGTCCATCACTACTGGTGCTGCACTGCTGAGGGTGCCACCTTGTGGGTGCTACCATGAGAAAAGGAGGAACCAGGGATCTGTAAAAGGAGATGATAGAATCCTAACTGAGGTAGATGCTTTATGTGAATGGTGAGATTTTTGGAAGATGGATTCAAACAATGATAAAAAAAGAAAAAAGAAAAAAA
>NC_056524.1:71517267-71524637 GCF_019175285.1 Sceloporus undulatus
AGTATTTTGGAAGAAGAGCTATCACCATTTTGTCTTGGGAGTATGGCTGTCCGACATTTGAACTACTACACACATCAAAGAAGATGGTCTTCTTACGTCAGGGGTAGGCCAATCTTTTGAGCCGGGGGCCGGGTTGCTGTCCCTCAGACAACTGGGGGCCGAAGCCAAAAAAATAAATAATTAAATATTTTTAAAAAAAACTTAAATGTATAAATAAACCAGGACAAAGGTAGGACAAAATTTCAAATGGAAGACACTTTTTTTAAAAAATGGAGGACATGCGAAAAAATTTGCTGATTTTAAAAAAATGTTAATATTAAATGCCTGTTTCTGAGGTTCTATAGACACTTGCCTACAAAGGCCCCGGCGGCACTCGGCGGCCTCGGGACGTTGCTGTGGGCAGTCCCGTTGCAGCAAAAACAAATGTTTAATGACACGTTAAAATTAACTGGTTTTATTGTGTGTGTGTGTGTGTGTTTGTGTATGGACTTTATCACATGGGAGAAATTGGGGTTTAAAAAGGCATTTTCCTGGGACATTTGCATGACCGTGGGAAAGATTTCCCCACAAACGTCACAATTAAAGAGGACTTATCCAGGAAGAACCAGGAATGCTTCAGCAACAAATCATTCACAGGGAAATTGATTTACCCCCATGTGATAAAATCTTATGTATGTTTCTGTGTGGTCTTTTCTCTCTCTCCTGCTTTACTGTAGTCACAGTACACACACACTGCTTAAATCAGAGGTAGGAAGAAGAAAGGAAAGATTTGTTAATCCTGTTTGTGCTGCACATGTCCAGCCATTTTATCTATGTGCAGTAGCCATCATCACATGTTGCTACTTTTGCTTCTACTCCTCTGAGCCACATATAGGTTGAGGAGAAAAAGACCTGACGGAAGGAGAACAGGGACGGGACAAGACCAGAGATAGAAACAGCTTTTTACTAATAAATAACAATAATAATAAAAAGAAAGACCTGACAGAAGGAGGATAGGGGATGAGATGATGTGATTAGACAATCTAAAGACCACAGGTTGTGAAAAGGAAGATTTCTACTGGAACACAGTTAAAAATTACAGAATAATATATTGACTGAATTATAGAAAGTGAATGGTAAAAACAAAAGCAATTAAGAGCGCCATCTGGTGTTTAAATTAATTAATACATGAGGGATATTGAAAAATAATAAGTTGGAGAAGAATTGATGAATTAATTTAGAAAGTATTGAGTAATCAGATTAGAATACGTATGATTATATATTTGATAAACTAAAAGATTTTTACTTATGAGACAAATGAATCAAATATAAGATTGTTTAAAAGATACAAAGGAAGACTTGATAAACAGATGATTTTAAAAAGGGTAAGAAAAGTAATTACTTAAATTATCTTGATTTAATAGTTAAGAAACTGTTTATATAGTTTTTCTTTTTTTCTTTTTGAGGAATTAAGAATTTAGACATAAATTTAGAGGTAGATTGATTAAATGGAGTTTAGAAATTGTGTTGAAATGAGTTTATAATTGACTTTTAATGGGGATTTGATGGGTGGGAGAAACATAGAGTAAATGATTTAGTGTAATTAAGGTGTATATATGGAGTTTGAGTTTAATTATCCTAAATAACTTTAGAAATTGCTGGGATTTATCAGCAAAAACAGGAATGAATATATTGGCAACAGGAATAAGGAAACCAACACAGATAACATCTGGTGCCCAGAGAAGAGGTTCTACAGAAATGTCAAAGATGGCGGATCCTTTACAGACCATCTTAGAAGAATTTCTGAAATTTAAGCAAGAGATGAGGTCAGAGATGAAGATGGAACTAAAACAATCTAGGAAGGAGGCAAAAGATGACTTACAAAGAGAACTAGGAGCATTTGGAGAAAACTGGATAAGATCTCAAATGAAGTGGAAGGACTTAGAACCGATGTGGAGGAACTGAAAATTAAAACCAAGGAATTGAAAAGTGTAACAGAAGACATATCTGAACAACAAAAACTGGAAGGAAATATGAATTTAGTACATCAGATCCGTTACAGGGAGAAATGTCTAAAACTGAGAGGTGCTCCAGAGGACCAAAAAGAAGATTTATACAACAAGATTACAGTGGAATGGAGTCATCAGCTTGAAAAAAGACAGGACCTCTACAAAACAAACTAAAAAGAACCAGGGTAAATTGCCAATCTCCTTTGGATTAAAAGACAAAATGAATTGGACTGATGTATGGGTTAAAATGTATCCAGGAGACAAAGGTCATACCTTCTATTCAGAAAGCTACAAATCAACATCTAGACTGGATATGTACTTTGTCTCAAATGAATTGATGTCAAGAGTGAAAATGGTTGAGATTCTCCCAAAGATAACATTGGATCACAAGTCCATCCAATTAACATTGGAAACCCAGAAAAAAGAATTTGCTTGGAAATTAAATGACAAATTACTGAATGATCAAAAACTTCTTGCTGAAGCAAAAAATAAAATAAAATGCTGAAACAGTACTTTCTTGAAAATAATATAGAAGACATAATATCAGTTTGGGATGCAAGTAAAGCGGTGATGCGGAATGTGCTGATTTAGGGAGGGGCAGAATTGATATTTATGTTTCAATTAAAAATGGACAAACTGGAAAAAGATTTGACAAGCAGAAATTGAATTAAATAATGATCCAACAAGTGGCAAGAAAAATAAATATCTAAAATGTCTGAAGAAACAAGACAATGACACACTTAATGAAGAAATAGCAAGAAAATGAAATATATTAAACAAAGGAATTTTGAAAATGCAAACAAATCACCCCCCTATATAGAAAAAATGGTGCAGAATTGTATTGTACATGATCTCAGCAGCAAGAAACATGGTAGCACAATTATGGAAGATATGTAGTAGTATAGTAAGGAAATGTGAATTAATGATTTGTATATTTGAATAATGACAATAAAATATATATTACAATAAAAAAACTTATAATAAACATGCTATTTAATTGCATGCAATCCTGCTGTGTTTCATTATGTTTGGAGATAGACCATACCCATTCATATATTCTTTGTACTTCTTTTAATTCCTCCCCTCACACTTCCAAAAGAGCTAAGTATAGAAATAAATAATGCATGTTGTTGTGTGCCTCCAAGTCATTTTTTTTACATATAATGACCCTAAGATGAATCTATCATAGAGTTTCCTTGGCAAGTTTCTTCAAAGGGGCTTGTCACTGCCATCCTCTGAGGCTGATAGAGAGTGACTTGGTCAAGGTCGCCCAGTGCGTTTTTATGCTCAAGTAGGGAACTGAACCCTGATCTCCCGGGGCATAGTCTAATGCTCAAACTGCTACACCACACTGGCTCTTATATGTAGAATCTAATTAGGTCCTGATTGCATTAGACCATAATCTAATACATATAAAACTAAGGCTTGCAATTAACAGAAAATTAATAGTTTAATATAACCATGGGGTATCTTGGAACCAAACCCCAGCTTATAACAAGGGTCCACTGTAATTAAACACGCTACTAACATCCTTAATAACCAGATCACTGATAAATAGGAGGACAAAGGAAAATATAGTAGACTATATCCTGAAGAAATGGAGCAAGGCACAACATATATGGCAACAGAATGAGATTCAAAGAGAAGGCTTTTGACATTGTCATATTCAGACTGGGAGTCCAGTGAATATATGACAAATTCAGAGAAAGTGGACACTGCCATCTAGAGTAAAGAAATAATCAAAAGTTACACAAAACACAACTGGTGTTTTATTGAAACCATAATCAACAGAACTTCCCTCTCTGAATTCCTAAAACATAGTGATTCTATAGATGAAGAGATCAAGAAAATCCCAACACACATTGCTGCTTACAAGATGGAAGCCAAAACATTAGCTGAAGAATCTGAGGGAATCTGATCAACTTTAGTACCACCTTCCTTGGTTCCCTTTGTAAGGGCCTCCTTTGCACATTCTTTCTCACCACAGCACCAGAGAGAAAGAATCTTTAGCCACATCAGAAGGAGCAGGAACTTCACAGCCATTCTCCCATGAAACGACAACTGCCCATCTCCCTTCCAGCCCTGAACTGTAGGGCTCAGCAAAATTCCATTCTGCTTCTGCAGTTGCAGGCCTGGAGTCCAGCATATCAATGGCACTGACCACATCTCCATTTCAAGGCCACAGCTCAGTAAAGCCAAAGGGTTCTGCAACCAAGGAATCCACCCAAGCTTCCACTTCCATTGTTTTCTCATATCCTATACCCGTGGTGGTGAATCTATGGCAGAGATGGCACGTGAAACCATTTTTCGTGGCATGTAAAAACCATGAAAGACGAGGAACAGGCATGCGGCTGTTCCTACTCTTCCTGGCCCTTCAGCTGCCTCCAGAGAGGAAGTTGAAGGCCTGGAATGGTGGGGGGAAGAAGTCCTGCCCTGGAAGTCCTACCCCCAGAGGGCAGAAGTCCTGCCCCTGAAGTCCCATTCCCCCTGGAAGTCCCACCCCTAGGTAACACCCATTGCCAGAAGTCCTTTTAGTTTGGGCACTCAGTCCCTAAAAGATTCGCCATCACTGTCCTATACAATCAGGGACACTTTCTATAACCTTTGGACAACCTCTCCTAAGGAAGCTCATCATGTAACAGCCCACCCCTCTGTCCTCGCTGTATTTTATTGTGTTTTTAATAGATATTTTAATTGTAATTTGTTTAATCCTGTTTTAAGGGGGGGGGGGAATTTGGGGCATAAATTTGTAAATGTGGATTTTAACATGATGTAGCTGCTTTGATTGTCTTGTCACAGAAAAGCGGGATATAAATACAAGTTTTATTTATTATTTATTTTATTTAAGCTAGCCCAGCGAAAAAGACAGCCTTCTCTGAAAGGGCAGAATTATTGGTGTCCAAATGATTCAGCAACCACATGTCTGAAAGTCACTGGAACACTCTCATTGACCATTTGCACTGATCAGAACAATAAGCAGAAGAAGTAGGAAGTTCAGTGGGTTAGAATTAGCAAATTTTGCATGCTTTAAACTCACAGGTAGTTAGATTGCATGAACTTCATAGGAGCTTAGGCAATGCATATTTATGGCCTGTTCTAGATACTTTATTTATTTTACAACACCCCCTGTTCACCTGAGTCAAGTAGTAAATGTTCACTGGGCCACATATGTTCATCTACTCTCTCCATCCCTGCCTGCAAAACATTAAGGAAGTGTGGATAAGACTTCATGAGCTACTATAATTTCTGGAAACTATAAGCGGGTTTTATGGCTGAGCAGGAACCGAACCCTGGTCTAGTCCAGTGTTCAAACCATTGTGTCACTCTGGGCTCATTCTAAAACTAAGATCAGGACAAGAGAACCAATTTATTTTCATTCTACATTTTGCACAAGGTGAACAAGACTGATTCAGTAAAGCTAACACAACATGGCAAAGAACTGCAAGGAAACAGAGCCCTGAAAGAATAGTACAGTGTAGAATGCCCTTGTTTATTGTTCCAACCATTTAGCTATATTCTCTTCTCTTTTTTTTAAGTCCCGCTTTTACTTTCCATGAGAAGATGAACATGCGTTGATTATATGCAATTAGTTATGTGTAAAACTACCTTTCCAAAACGTAAGCAGAAAAAAATTGATTTCATTTACTGGCAGATATTATGTGTGGGGGGCAGTAGGGGGGCGATTGGGCGAATGGTTCAAATTCTGCCTACGGTATGAGATGAGGTGAAAAAGAGAACTCGTAAATGTCTAATAACTTTGGGTGTTTTCTCCCCAGCATCTACAACAGGAATTTGCTCTCTGCATTCAAATGCAAGACTTACTGAGGGCACAACCACGCCAGACTATCCCAACAGCGCAGCAAGGCCAAAGGGTTCAAGAACATCCGGTGACACGACTTATGAAGGAACCCATCTTCCATTTGGCTCCAACAGCAGAGGGGAAGGATCTTCAGCAACATCGGCAGGAGCCTCTCCTACGAGTCCCCTCCTCAAGGCAACGGCGACTCCCTCCGGGACACCCAGCCCTACATACTGGGGCTCCGACGACAGCCCCTCCGCCTCTCCGCCCTCAGGCCTGGGGTCCAGCACCTCTGTGACCTTCAGCACACCTTCAGAAAGAGGCCAAAGCTCTCGCTATGCCTCCACGTCAGTATCTGAATCCGCTACAGCCTCCCCTTCAGGTATTTTCTCCCCACCATCTTCAACAGTGTTTTCCTCTCTGCCTTCTGAGAGCAGCCCATTGAATGAAGTTAGGGCGTCGGACAGCGCCTTTTCTCAAAGCCCAGGCACGCTGAGCCCCAGGACTTTGGGAGCAACAAATCCAACACTTCCTGAGGTCACAGACAAGCCAGTTGGAGCCATTTCCTCCAACCCAACGCCTCTGCAGACGGAGAGCTCTAGAATATCCCCACACTCCAGTGGGCCTCTCAGTATGAAAACGGGAGCTGTCCCAAGTTCACTCGCTCAGACAAGCATGATGGAAACCGCGACATTGACAGAACAATCTGAGGGAGTCTCATCAACAGCAGCGCCAGCTTCCCAGGTTCTCTCTCAAAGCACCTCTTTTGCGAGCACACAGCTTCTTTCTCGCCTAATCAGAAGGGAGCAAGAATCTTTAGCCACATCTACAGGAGCCGCAACGAAACCGCCATTCCCCCACCTAACAGCAACTGCCTCTCTCCCTCCCAGCTCGGAACCGCAGGTCCCCAGCGAGGTCCCGTCCTCCCATGCAACCGCAGGCCTGGAGTCCAGAACTTCAATGACCCAGAGCGCTTCTTCAGTCAGCGACCGCAGCTCAGCAAGGCCAACGGGTTCAAGAACATCCGGTGACACGACTTATGAAGGAACCCATCTTCCATTTGGCTCCAACAGCAGAGGGGAAGGATCTTCAGCAACATCGGCAGGAGCCTCTCCTACAAGTCCCCTCCTCAAGGAAACGGCGACTCCCTCCGGGACACCCAGCCCTACATACTGGGGCTCCGACGACAGTCCCTCCGCCTCTCCTCCCTCAGGCCTGTGGTCCAGCACCTCTGTGACCTTCAGCACACCTTCAGAAAGAGGACAAAGCTCTCGCTATGCCTCCATGTCAGTATCTGAATCCGCTAGAGCCACCCCTTCCGGTATTTTCTCCCCACCATCTACAACAGTGCTTTCCTCTCTGCCTTCTGAGAGCAGCCCATCGAATGAAGTTAGGGCATTGGACAGCGCCTTTTCTCCAAGCCCAGGCACGCTGAGCCCCAGTACTTTGGGAGCAACAAATCCAACATTTGCTGAGGTTACAGACACGCCAGCTGCATCCATTTCCTCCAACCCAACACCTCTGCAGACGGAGAGCTCTAGAATATCCCCACACTCCAGTGGGCCTCTCAGTACGAAAACGGG
>NC_056524.1:71524737-71535660 GCF_019175285.1 Sceloporus undulatus
TGTCCTGCATTTGTCCTACATTTGTCCCGGTTTGGAGGTCCTCACTTATGGCAACCCCATATATATACAATGGTAAGGAATGGAAGCATTATGATAGCAGGCAGCCACTGCAGTGCAATAGCTCAACTAAACAAAAGCTGAAATATTACAGCAGAAAGCTATTTGTCTTGTTTTTACTTCATAACATCTTGTTTACTCCCTTTGCTACCATTTAGTTTCTAGCTTTCTACTTTCACCTGTCTTAGTACTGTCTTAGGTGCAAGATGAAATAATATTTTTGTTGGCTTACCCTTCCTTTTCCACCATGGTCCTTCCTGGATAGAGTAGGAGAGATCTTTAAACTCAATGTTCACAGCTGGTCTTCGGGGAAGGTAGGAGAAGCGATGGGCTTCTGTCAAAGCATTGTCCACCTTTTTCAAATGGCCACTGAGCAAATGGACATCCTGTGTGTCTGTGCCAGTAGAGACCACTTCATCCACAGAAACACATACTGACTTTGGCTCAGGCATAGCAGGTGCAGAATTGTTGGCATTCTAGAAGAGAAGACATAAAAATCAATACACATTTCCACACACCTGTCCCTAAGAAATGGTATTCACTAAACATTTGTACTAATGCATTACTTTGTAGCAAAACAAAACAGAAGAGGAAAAATAAAGACCTAATCCAGGTTGTGTAAAATCTCTTGATTTTATGCCTACATAATTACTTGACAAGAGATCATGACTGTTCATACAGGAAGGTACATTCCAATTCTAATATTCATCTATGTCAATCACAAAATTATTGCATTAACCAAGATCTGACTCACACAATGGGCTAAATTCTCTTTTAGTCCCAACTAAAGCAGACCCATTGAATCCATGGAATTATCTACATGTTGACTCACCATTCAAGAATTGGCTGAGACTAACCAAGCGTATGCTAGACATTGCTTTTCCTTTTATTCCTGTCACCTAAGTTCTGTGAAGAAACAATATTCTAGTCTACACACAGTGCTAAACCATACTTCAGCTGTTTTAGAAGAATGAGCCACTTTTCCAGGGTAAATCAAGGCACTTTTTAAGTAATAGTTGTGTATCCAAATGGATACTCAGTTGTGATTTTTGGACACCCAGTAAAGACAAATGGACACGTACAATTTAATCAGTAATGCACATGTTTTTCATCCCTGTTTCAATACTTTTGACAAGTTATTGCAAATAAAAAATAATCTCCAAATAGCTCTGTTTTGTAGTCCCAGGTATTTTTATATAATTTTTTTCTAGGCTTTGATAAGAGGTTTTTCTCTTTCTTTAAAATCCAGATTTCTTATGGCAGTGGGCAGGATAACAAAATTTGCTAGGATACTGATATGTGTAAATGTATTTGCAGTTCGCATTGATTTCGTTAAAAAAAACTTTCAACACAATCTAAATGTCAGGATTACATATAGTAGAGAATTTTCCACTAATGGATGTTTGAATGAGAGAATAGACACCCCAGTAACAACTCCTTTAAAAATGCCCTGGAGTAAGCTGAGACCTAATCATTACTTTTGTCAGCCTGGCTCCCTCCATATATGAAATAAAAACAGATGTCAGACTTCTTTTTTATGAATTAGAAACTGCATTTCATAATAAGTAAGGAATGGCAAAGCAGGGGGATCAAAAAACCAGTGAATACCTAGCACTGCAAATAGCTCACTGCATTATGTCCTGGCACCTACTTGATTAGGTTTATGAAACAGACTCATTCCATCAACTCTAGACTGAGCAGAAAGTAGTGAGATGTTCCAGGAGAGCTACAACTTGGTCCCTTTTGGTCAGGCTGTGGCACAGGGGCCCCCAGATCTATGTCACACACACCCCAAGTCTAACTTTAACATCCCCCTAGAAACTTTGCTCATTCACCAAGCTTGGTCAGGTATGCTGTGTGAGTTTTGTTCTGTAAGATATCAAATGCATTCTACTTGTTATTCATATGGCAGTAAGTATGTGGAGAACAACATTCTGCATGTTTTGTTTTTTTTTGAAAAATAAGCATCACCCCATTATAACACATGTTGTTAAGAATAAAAAACAATTTTCTAACTGGATTCAATGTTTCCCATAGGTGGGAGAATGACAATCCCAGCCTCAAGATAACTACCACCATTATGCACCATTGTCTGGTCAAAAGCCTACCTGAGAAATCAAGATCAATTAACATATGCTGCTAGCATCACTATTTGTCTGGGGTCCCTAGGTCTCCAGGGCCCAAGATGATACAGTAACAAATGCAATGACAGCCAATCTTAAAGACTTAAAACACGTCAGAGAAATCACTTGAAGATTGTTGACTTTACTCCACATAATTCTGGACACCATACTGTCCATAAGAGAAGCCTTGCTGGATCAGATAAGGGAGAAATCAGTCCAGTAGCTTGTTTTATACAATGGCTAACAGCCTCATCGTATCCCCGGACAGTTATGGGTGGTTTCAGTATAACTATTCTTAAAAATATTTTTTCAAGTAACTAGCCAGATGATTTTAGAAAGCCTCAAAGCAAAGCATTAAAAGCAGTATGCTCACTTGGTTCTTAATACCACTATAAGTATTCTATGTCTCTACATATGTGCGTTCCAGTTGCATATACCAATAAACCTACTTTCTAGCAATACGCTACCTTTAATGCCATCCAAGCCAGTGGCCATTACCATTCAGAGATTAAACTGAGCACTGCCAGGTAACTACCAAAAGAATTCTGAGTTCACATGTACTCTTAGGCCAAGATGTAACGCTAAACCTTGGTCTCACCCAATAAGATACTTTAATTCAGAAGCAAAAAATGCACACTCAAAAGCACTAATAAACTATATTTTTACTGCTCAGAAATGTTGAGCATACACTGCTGCTTTCTGTGTGTGATGCACCATGGTAGACCACAAGGACCATGGGAAAGAGCTAGATTACAAGAGGCCAAAGTCACCCCACTAGGTGAAACCATGCACCATAAGCTACAGACCATTCACTCAAACCTAGCAAAGATGCACCAGGGATGAATACGGTAACATGTAGACATATGGCAGGAATATTGTAATCTCCTCGGCCATCCTGGAGCAAACTTTAAAGTAGATATACTTCAATAACAACAACAAATGGCATCAATGGGAGATTCCAGATTGAAGTTAACAAACTGGAATTTATTGGGTTTCATGCAATGATGGCTTTTTGCTCACATAAAGCACTTTCCCTCATGCAAGGCAGGGCACCAGACTTTTGCCAATCTCCTTATATACAGCAGCTCTTCACACCATAGTCCACTATGTTCCACAATGACTTCTTCATGAGCAGCTTTTCCAAGAGTCTTGAAGAAGCTTAAAGGTTTAAATACCCTGAAGGCACAAGATCCCATCTGATCTTGGAAGCTACGATCAGGGAGAGACCTGATTAATACTAGGATGAGGAACTACTATGGAATACCAGGGGCTGTAAGCTGTATTTCAGAAGAAGGCAACAGCAAACCACATCTGAGTATTCCTTCCCAAGAAAACTCTTTGAAATGCATGTGATTTGAAGGCACATACACATAAACACAGAGAATTGGAAAAGGAATGGGTAAAAGTCAATTGTGTATATGTGCCATGTGTGCCATCATGATGGAGTCTATGTTGTTGTTGTTTTTCTCATACTTCTGTTTGTTCTTGTTGTGAGTCTTCAAGTAGTTTTCAACTTATGGTAACCCTAAGGTGAACCTATCATGGGATTTTCCTGGCAAGTTTCTTCAGAGAAGGTCTGCCACTACCTTCCCCTGAGGCTGAGAAAGTATGACTTGCCCATTACTTCTGTAGATTTAAATAATATCAGGCCTGATAAATAGCCATTCAGTGGTTCACCCTGCAATTGAGGGTGCATTTGAGCCACTAAAATATACATCTCTAAGATACAGTATAAAGAAGCTGCCTTTTTGGCTGAAATGCCTTGCTAAATAAAAGTACCAGTAAAGAAAAGTGTACATTTTACAACATATTTTAACTATATTTGAAAGTAATACACACAGAATACATGCAACTCAAGAGCTGAAGCGTAGCTCAGTTTGCAAAACAAGAATCTAAATGTATATGCAGAATATGCACGTCAGATACCCAACAAGGCATGCCAGAGGTTTGACCATTTTGGCAGTACTTATGCAAATAATTCATGGAGTGTTTTAAATGATTAAATGTTTTTGCCCACTTTTTAAAAAGAGAGAAACTGTCTGGAACATTTTGCTTTCTCCCCTTTCTTCCCCACTTTGGTTGAACTAAACAATCAAATGGACCTCATACTGATCAGGCCTGATATAATCAAACTCAACCAAGCACTGCTTCTTTCCAATTACTTCTTTAAAGTACATTTCTTTCCAAAACTGTTCAAAAATTCAAGAGCCACACTTTTGAATATTCCGCATTATGTAGCTTCTAAATACTTTATTTTAAGTAGGAAGAATTCCCCTCCCCACTCTCTTCTTTCTGGGTTAATCATCATTCATTCTAAAAATATAACACTGCCAGAGCACAAGAGCAGACACATTTGATGTTTACTTTTGTCCTTACTTGGGGCAGACTGAGTCATGAAACCCACTGGGTGGCCTTGGCCGAGTCACACTCTCTCAGCCTCAGTCCCACTGAAATCAGTAAAACATTTATTCCAATGGGTTTACTCTACCTATGACTCAGGATGGATCCAACCCATTATTCTGAAAAGTAAGGTCTGTCTCAGCTCAAATGTTGCTGTAGACATGAGCTACGGAAACTGGGGTTTGCAACCGGTCTTCACCTCAAACCCACTTCCTAATGGGATAAGGTAGATCTTTCAACCTAGTTTAGCTTTTTGAGTAATTTTAATACGTTCCATGTTACAGAGCAAGACGTAGGCTGGGCAAGAAAGACATCCATTCCCACAATGACAAGAGTTATGAAAAACCTTCAGTTCAGAACAGTTCTTTTTAAAGGAACCCTTACTCTCCGGTACCTTTCTGACAAGTTTATCACCAAATCCATTATGTAAGGAGCTGGAAAGGTTAGCAAGTGCCTGGCTAAATCTATTTTCAAATCACAGAGGATGTGGTGGGGAGAAAGTGAGCATGCGCAGAGCTCCATCTAAGTCCCCCCCCTCCCTCCCTCTGCTCTCTCTTTTCTCATGAACAGCCAGGCAGAGGTAACTCTCGGTCAAACCCTGCTCTGTGCAGCTGACTTTAAACCCAAGATGATGCAAAGGACAAAAAAGCAAAGCAAAACCAACACCCCCCCCCCAAATAAACCCCGCAGTTCTCACCAGCCTAGACCTGCAAGATGACAACACGGTTTAGTGCCACAATACACAACTTTGGAAGGTGAACAAAGCGAAAGGAGGGAGAAAATTTGTCTCTGGAGGCAAAACGATGAGATATACACACACACACACACACACGTGTGTGTGTGTGTGTGTGTAATGATTATAGAATAACACAGTTGGAAGAGGCCACAAGGGGCATCTAGAATACACACACACAATAATTTCGCATTCATGATTGCAAAGAAATGAAGTAGAACCCTTAAGAGCATATATATATATGGAGATGCTGATCTAGTACATCACTCTTCTGACTCAGCATCTGACATCCACCTTAGTTTACATTACAGAATGACATAGAAAGAAATAGCTTGAAACTGCTTTGTGTAGCTTCCTTTCAAAACTTTTTTACATTTTAACACTCTTTTGGATGGCAACTCCCAGAATCCCCCAGCCAACATGAAGATTGTCATCCCCAAAGGCATCTTTTCCAATCTTTTCTACTTCTCAGTTCAGGATAGAGGGCTGCTTGAATCAAATATAGAGCTATGAACATGCTGTGCTAAATATTAAATAATATTGTAGTGGTACAAATAGCACGATAGCCAGTGTGTTATAATGGTTGAACACTGTAACACAGCTTTGGAGACCGGGTTCAAATCCCTGCTCAGCCATGGAAACCTAATGGGGGCTGCATCAGCACTCAGAATAATCCAGTTTGCCCCCACTTTAAACTGCCATGGCTCAATGGTGTGGAATTCTGGGAAATATAGTTTGTTGTGGCAACAGAGCGTCTCTGGAGAGGAAAGCTAAAATGTCTCACAAAACTTCAAATCCCCGATTTCTATAGCACTGGCCACGGCAATTAAAATGGTGTCAAACTGCAGAAGCAGCCTGGGTGACCTTGGGTGAGTCACATTCTCTCACCGCCTTAGAGGAAAGCAAAGGCCAAAACCGCTCTGAACAAATCATCTCTCCTTAGGTTGCGTAGTAGGAAATGACTTAAAGGCACACAACAACAAATAGCGGCCTTGCCAATAATACCACAGTTAGTGTATACAGAATTCAATTCAAATTTTGCATCTATTCACTGCCAGACCAATATTATTAGAGAAGCATGTAGTTGTTTAATTTTATTATTGATAATGTATATAACTGTCTCTGTGCCATTTACAAAGTTAATGTAGAGTTACAAGACGGGAGAGTCTTTGCTATTTTGAATGTGTGTTATCTAATTTCATTGTTTTCCAAATCCCTAAGTGCAGTTTGGTAGCAGTTATGTAATCCTGACACTTCATGGCCGCTTATATGGAGATGAATCACATATTGATTTGTTAGGGTCTGAGGGTGAGTGAGTGATGTCATAGGAAACCCAAACTCCTAATGAAGAAAGCCCTTTGAAACTCAAAGAGAGTTTCAAGATCACTTAGAATGAACACTGGAAAGGAAGGAAGTGAGAAGATTTTGCTGGAGCTAAGGATGCTTATCTTGGCTTTTAAATAGGACTGCAAAGAGAAGTCAAGTTTTTTTCATTCAGAAGAAAAACAGGATTTTTCCTCTGGTTAGATAAAACATTTACATATTGGGTGTAATGCCTGGGGCTCTTTTAGCCAGTTCACCACGTCTTCTTTTGGTTTCCACACTACATCCCGATACTCATTCATATGGTTATCCACTCTCCTTGGATAACCTCCTCCTCCTGTCTTTGTCGCCCACCCACCATCATTTTAAAACTGAACTGGTTACATTGGACATTATCACATGGGGATAGGGACGGGAGCAGAGCATATTGCTCCCGTCCTTATCCCATCCTATTTGCATATCAGGGGAAAGTATCACACCCAGCATGCTTCTCCCATCTTCTCCCGTCTGTGAGGTGTAATGGACCTGTCATTTGGTATTAATGGAAGTTTCCATTAATACCAAATGACGGGCCATTACACTTACCGATGGGAGAGTGTGTGGTAGTGTAATCTTTTCCCTGATCCACGAATATGATGGTAAGGATGGGAGCAATCTGCTTTGCTCCCATTCTTATTGTCCATGTGATAATCTTCCTGAATCATAGATCCTGGAAGAGACCCATCCCCTGCCATGCAGGAAGACACAACCAAAACAACCCTGATGGGTGGTCCTCCAATCCCATTTAATTCCCCTCCCAAAGAAGGAGATTAATTCTCATCTCCCCCACCACCAAAGTTTGCATTCTTATGGACATTCTCACACCACAATTGCTATACAAGTCTCTCCCTGGACTTTCCACTCTACCAATGCACCTGAGAAGGAGGCTCAGTCTTTGAAAGCTCATGCGACCTACTCTTCTCTTTCAGTTTGTCTCAAAGGTGATGCAAAATCCCTTTGCATACTGATTTAAGCCATAATCCTGCCAGATGACTTCTTTGGAAACTCAGCTCTGGGATTACCCCTCACTTCCTCTCCCACCCACATCTCAGTCCCTCCTCTCTGGTCGTGAAAAGGGTCCCAGAAGAGTAGGTCTGAGAGCCCTTTTGATCATGTCTGTGGCTGCATTCAGACTGCAGAAATAATCTGGTTTGACACCACTTTCACTGCCATGCTAAAGGCAAGGGAATTCTAGGACTTGCCCTGTGTTGTGGCACCGAGCAAAGTGGTGACAGATGTCACAGATGCAAAGAAGGAGAAGCGCTGAAAAATTGAGGAAATTCAAGGGGGGAAAATGTAGACATGACCAAATAAATAAAAACTAAAAGCACTCCAATTCATGCTCCAAATGGAGGGCATTTTGGAATTCTTCCTGAGCAAAAAGCTGAAATGGAGAACATGTCTGGGAAAAGGAGGACAGGCAGGTTACCTGCCCTTTCCTCCCCGTTTTGGGTCACACACACCACACACACACACAACACGAGAAAATGTAGGCAAAGTGGATCTACCCAAACATTGCATTTGATATGAGATTAATTTTTAAGACCGAAGAGATGGCCATAGAACTATCAAAGATTAGGAAGTAAAAGTGGAAAGAATATATAAAGCATACTGTAGAAGAAGAGAGAGATGGAAAAGAATACAAGATTATTATTGCATATGTAAGATTATTAGTGTATCCTTTTGTATTTTGCGTGTGTGTGTGGGTGTGTGTGTGGTTGTATATATAATATATATATATATATGAGAAGAAACTATTGGGATGGGAACCACTCAGTCTGCATTTCTGAGCGTCTAGGCCAAAACGTACTGCAAGAATAATCCTCTTGAGACCACTTTAACTGCCCTTGCTCATTGGTAGGGGAATTCTGGGGAAGTGTAGCTTTGTGACGTATTGAGCCTTCTCTGTCAGAGAGCTCTGGTGCCACAACCAACTACCATCCCAAATTCCCTAGCACTGATCCAGGGTGGTTAAAGTAGTCTCAAGATGGATCATTCCTGCAGTATGTTTTGGCCCTTAGCTCATTCCCAATTTACAAAAAAAGCGTTTTGTGATCTGAATTGATGGATCGATTTGACAGCGGGCATGGTTCCCACCACGTTTGCCCCGATCACATTTTCCCCCTGTAAAAATCACTCACTTGTGGTTCACATGACAAATGAATTGGTTCAAAACGGACCCGCTCCAGCCGGCCGAAGGGCAAAATTTATACCGACTCTGATCTGCATCTGGTTCACCCTTGCGCAGAATCGATGTATCCAAAAGATGCAGAAAACATCAGCGTCAAAAAGACATGGGTTAAATGGGTTTTGCGCGTGCCCCCCCTCTCTGAATCGCTTTGGTGAATCGTCTAAGTGAGAATCATTTGAATTGGTTCAAACTGATTTGTGATCTGGTTTAAAAGGTATTGGAAAATCAGGCCTTATTAGTCTATTGTTCAAAGATAGTGGCCAGATTTATTATTTGTTTACTTTTTATCTTTATCTCTTGTTTTCCTTTTTTATTTTGTAACTCTCCCCGCCCCCCCCAAAAAAAGAAAGAGAAATGTAGGCAAAGTAGACTGGGTGCCCCAACCAAACGAATAATTCCCAAAGCAGTTGAAGCGGATCAAAGCGGATAACTTCTGCAGTGTGGAGGAACTGAGAAGAAGGGCAGGTGGGAAGAAAAAACAAGAGCACGTTTACCTGCGAGAGCCTATGATGCGCCTCAGCCAATCCTGGCGAGGGGAAGTCGGGGGAGAACCAATGGGAGGCCGAGAAAGAGCAGCCGGTGTAAAGATAAAAGCAATTCCTCCATCCTGGCTACTGCGAGGAAGTGACGTTGTTTGTGGTCCTCTATTTGGCTGCTGCTGCTGCCTGGCTGCTGCTGCTGCTGCTGCTGCTGCTGCTGCTGTGCTGCTGCTGCTGGGGCTTCCCTGGCTCTTCTGGCTGGGCTTCTCTTTGTAGGGGCTGCGCCTGGAGGGGCTCATGGCTGCCTGATGGCGCTTTCTCCGGGGGCGCTGCTCTGTGAGTGGGGCCCATTCCCTTCCCAGCTCCCTTCAGGCAGGGCTTTGTTTTGGGGGAGAGGAAGGGGGAGCTTGGATTGCTGAATGGGGGCAATCCCAAACCCTTTGGCTAAAGCTTCTCCTTTGGGGTTTGTTGTGTGTGTGATCCCAAATGGGGGGAAAGGACAGGGCTGAAGAGAGGTCCTCCTTTCCCGACGTGTACTCCACTTCAGCCTTCTGGCCAGGAAGACCTCCAAGAGGGAGGTTCTGAAACCAATGCCCATAGGGAACCATACTTTCCCATGAGAATCATTGGAGACTACTTGCCCATAGGGAAACATGGGGATTCATTTTGCGGTGCCTCGTCCTCCTTTGCGTTTGGACATCTGGAGGACAGGGGAGGAAGAAGAGATTCTCTTGGAATGAATGCTTCGACTAAATCCACTCCAAAAGGAGGAGGGATGCTGGGGATTTGAGCGGGCAAAGCAAAGAGAGAGGTGTGTGTGTGTGTTGTTTGTCTCCACGTCGTCCCCAAAGGCGTTTATTTTTATTTTTTCCTGCGAGATGTGTTCAGAAGGGGCTTGCCGTTGCCGTTCCCCCCGAGGCCGAGAGAGTGTGACTCTCCCAGTTCAGCCAATGGGTTTTAGTGTCTGAGCTGGATTCGAACTCAGGTCTCCAGGTCCGGTCCAGCACTCGATCCATTACCCCACGAGAAATGGGTTCCCTTTGGCGGGTGGGGGGGGGTGAGAAAGAAAAAAGCAAGGAGCCCCAATGGAGGGATGTACAGTTGTGTGTGTGTGTGTGTGTTCATAAGCAAAGACAACCCATCGACTACCTCTGCTGCACACAAGCTGCAGTTCCCAGGATCCCCTAGCACTGAGCCATGGCAGTTTAAAGTGGTGTCAGACCGGATTATTTCTGCAGTGTGGATGTAGCGGGGTGGTTGCGTCCTTAATCCGAGCTCTGCTGTGATGGTCAGCCTATTGAACAGGGTTGTGAGTGTTGTCTACCGAAGGCAAGAGGAAGACTCTCTCTTTCTTTTGGCATTCATTCATAAACCTTGCCCTGGAGCATCAGCACTGAACTTGCTGTTGGTAAGGAAACATCTTGGGCTATATATATATAATATATATATATATATATATATATGCGTGTGTGTGTGTGTGCTGTCAAAGGTTCTACTTCATTGGGTTATCCACACACACACACACACACCAATATATGCGTTTAGGGGTTCTACTCATTGGGTTTATATTTAATAAAT
>NC_056524.1:71535685-71538421 GCF_019175285.1 Sceloporus undulatus
CTGTCAGGGATGCTTTGATTTGGATTTCCTGCATGGCAGGGGGTTGGACTGGATGGCCCTAGTGGTCTCTTCCAACTCTATGATTCTATGATTCTATGATATTTGAAACTTTCATATACACACCCCTGGGGTCCTCCTGCTATGTGCATCACCTTTCAGGTGTCGTGATCACTTGCCACTATGGCTCTGATAGACAGACCTCCTTTTTATTATTACAGATAACTTCAGGAAGATTGTTGCTATGCTACCTAGACAGGTTTTTTTTTTAAAAAAATAGTTTCCTTGGGATATGAATTAAAGTGCTTTCAGAATTTACAATAAATTGATGCAAATGACAATGAAGCTAGACAGGAAGAATGAGGTCATGCCATCTGCTAAACTGCAGGCACAAATACTATAGGGTTAAGTGTCGGCCTGTTTAGTGTGCTGTCACATCTCATTAGTTCCTTTGAAGAAGAAAAAATAATTATCCCATTATTAAATTTATACAATGAACAGACTCCTTTTTGTAAAGAAAGCATGGCATGCATCGGTTTAGAATAAACCTTATTTAAACAACTGTTTGTTTTGTGCTGTCTGTCAGATCTAACGCCTAGCTGAAACTTAATCCACAGCTTTAACAAAACAATAAAGTGAAGGAGTTAGCTTCTGGAATTTAATTTCTCATTTCAGCTCAAATTTACCTTTAAAAAAATATGCAAAAATAAAACAGCCTGGAAGAGTGTCAGGGGACAGCTTCATGTGGACCATGAGCTATACTTTGCCCACTTCTGTCCTAGATGGTCTCTCAATGACCATTTTTCTATCCTATTCACCATCCAGAGTGGTGGTAGTGATATTATAGGGGATGTTCCCACTAGGGGAAACCCCGCATTCTGAATCGAATCCAAGGAGTGGCGTTCATATTAGGATCCGATTTAAACTTAGAACGGTTCTAGAGCAACCTGCAATCGTCCCCACTACAAATCGAATCGTAGAGCGGGATAAAAATTTAAATCGAATTTTCCTCATTTAATACGTGTTAAAAAAACACTAGGGTCCGACCTACGTTTTTCCATTGATTCGAGTTAGGAACCGGAGTATTTAAATAGGAACGACAGCCTTTGAATCGGGTTGGATGGATGGGAGGAGCGGACTGCGGTGGGGGCTGTCCTTGGGGGAGTTGCCCTTTCTGTCCCCATCCGTCGTGGCTGTCGCCATTTTTTCTTCCCTCACCCCTTTGTTCGCTGTGGTCTTTCAATAAGAGATAAGGATTATTTTTATTTTTTATTTTAATGGTTTACAGGCGCTTAATCTCTTCAGCGCTTTAAGCGCCTGCATCTGCAAAGGACTACAAGGCTTCCCCCGGTGGATTGCAACCTCCCCTCTGTGTGGGGAGAGACCATTTCTAACGGAGGAGAGGCAGGAAGGGAAGCCTCCTCTCAAAGAGGCATTCCCTGCCCGCTTGGGCAGGTCTCATGCATATGAAGCGTCACCAAGGCGAAGTGAGTGACTCTGGCATACCAGCATTTTGCCCTTATAATCCCTTATCAAGATTAAATATTCAGATACATAAATAATTCGTCCTTCTATGCAGGAGCCTAGAGGTAATCTCCTCAGCATGTTTTTGACCCATACATTCCTATTGGCACCATATGCTTCCTGTGATTAAATTTTCAACACACACACACACACACCCACACACCCCACACACACGGGGGGAAACCGCTATTGTTTCGGAACACACCTACGGAATCTCAGAGGCATTTAATCACCCTGTTAACACTCAGCCATGAACCATTTTTCTCTGCCACTCATACCAGCATTCTCACTCTTCACTGCCTCTTGCTTCCTCATTACCAAGAATGAAACAAAAAAATGAACAAGGCTAAGGTACAAATGGCTGAGAAAAACCAAGCTGAATTAACACAGCAACAAAATTAAGGGGGGGACACAAAATGCCTGTGTAAAGAACCACACTGTGAATTAACTAAAGCTATTTCTATGGGGGGTGTCCCACTTACTATTTGAAACACGATTTAAAATACAACGTTTTTAATTTTAATAAAACCGATTCAAAATAACCCTGTTTTATCTGCGTTCCGAAACGCGTTATTCTTCGTCCCATTGTTATTTAATCGACGTTTTTACTGCACGGGTTCCACTGGCATTGAAATCGGTGTTTAAATAAAGCGACTTCTCTTCCATACCTTATTGAGGCTGTCAATCAATAGTACGTCAGAATGACGTACTGGTAACCCGGATTCTTGGAAATCGCTTTAACTTTCGTCAGCGTTTCCATTCATTGACCGTTGTGAAAGATGATTTTTGGCGGGTTTTTTTTTCAAAAAATGACCCCCATCACGGCGCTTAAACGATCAAACGTCATTTAAGACCGCTGTCAGCCTTACTATACATTTTCCTCCAAAATTTAGTAGGAAACCCAAGCTCTTTCCCGAGGAACTATGGGATAGGTTTTGCATGACCGCATCCCCTCCTTCATGTCTCCCCAAGGACCGCCAGGGAGACTCCCTTCACAGATCCCACAGATCAATGGGGGAGGCTTCTGGCAAGCAGTGAGGGAGCACTTCTTCCAAGATTTCTCTTTCCAGGGTTGGCGGAGAAGGCCAGATTCCGTTTTGAGAAAGAGAGGTAGAAAGTCTCTATCCCCCCCCCCCAATTGATCAGAGCCTTCCCGCCTGGGCCGATAATCAGATGCCTCCTCGCGAGTGCGCCTCCCTCCCTTGCCTGGGGCGC
>NC_056524.1:71538446-71557934 GCF_019175285.1 Sceloporus undulatus
ATAGAGCCTTTCTCCCTCTCTTTCTCAAACGGAATCTGCCTTCTCCTCCCTATCCCATAGTTCCTCTGGAAAGAGCTTGGGTTTCCTACTAAATTCGCTTTGCCAGAAGCCTCCCCCATTGATCTGTGGACTCTGTGAAGGGATTCTCCCTGGCTGTCTTGGGAGACATGAAGAGGGGATGCTGTCATGCAAAACCTATCTCATAGTTCCTCTGGAAAGAGCTTGGGTTTCCTACTAAATTCGCTTTGCCAGAAGCCTCCCCCATTGATCTCTGGGCTCTCTGAAGGGATTCTGCCTGGCTGTCTTGGGAGACATGAAGAGGGGATGCTGTCATGCAAAACCTATCCCATAGTTCCTCTGGAAAGAACTTGGGTTTCCTACTAAATTCGGAGGGAAAATGTATATAAGGCTGACAGCGCTTATGACGTTTGATCGTTTAAGCGCCTTGATTGGTTCATTTAAAAAAAACCGCCAAAAATACATCATTTCACAAACGGTCAATGAAATGGAAACGCTGACGAAAGTTAAATCGCTTCCAAATAATCCGGGTTAACGTTACGTCATTCTGACGTACTATTGATTGACAGCTCCAAATAAGGTATGGAAGAGAAGAATCGCTTTATTTAAACACCGATTTCATGCCAAGTAGGAACGCTTGCAGGTAAAAACTTCGATTTAAATAACCAGATGGGAACGAAGAATAACGCGTTTCGAAACGCGAGATAACACCAGGGTTATTTTGAATCGGTTTTATTAAAAACGTTGTATTTTAAATCGTTTCAAATATTAAGTGGGAACACCCCCCATAGAAAATATTTTTAGTTAACTTCACAGTGTGGTTCTTTACACAGGCTCTATGCTGTGTTAATTCAGCTTGAGTTTCTCAGCCATTTGTACCTTAGCCTTGTTTCATTCTTGGTAAATGAAGAAGCAAGAGGCAGTGAAGAAGGTGAGAATGCTGAGGTATGAGTGGCAGAGAAAAATGGTTTCATGGCTGAGTGTTAACAGTTGTGAGTTAAATGCTCTGAGATTCCGTATGTGTGTTCCAGAAACATTAGTGTTTCCCCGTGTGTGTGTGTGTGTGTGTGTGTGTGTGTGTGAAAATTTAATCACAGGAAGCATATGGTGCCAATATGGAATTTATGGGTCAAAACATTCTGAGGAAGATTAGCCTCTATGCTCTGCAATAGAAGGACTAATTATTTATGTATCTGAATATTTTTAATCCTTGATAAGGGATTATAAAGGGCACAATGCTGGTATTCCATAGTCAACTCACTTCGGCTTGGTTGACCTTCATATGCAATGAGACCTTTTACTACTTTCCAGAAAGAATAATGTAGATCATTGTGTTCTGAAGTTTGGGGGGCTTTGGAGAAGCCTGAAATGCCCATTAACAAAAACTCTGAACACAACATTCTATTATTTATCATCTGCCCTTCCTGTTTTTGCTCAAAAAATAATGCTGCCATAGTTGTGCTGTCACAGGGATAATTTTTAGTGACTGACCAAATGCATAGTAAAAAAACATTGTATAAGATATTTATTATTGATCATCTAGTTTTGCATCCCTGTTAAATGCACCAATGCCGGGATAAATTATTGAAAACATATTATTTTACTTAACTTTCCACCAAGCTAGTATTCTTTATATATATATATTCAAAATATATTATTTAATTTTTCACCAAACTTGTAATCTTTCTGGATAACAATTATATTTTGTTATATCTCAGTACTGTATATATAATTTTTGCTCAGAGGCAGAAATCTTTGTTTCCTTTTACACTGATGTTTTTCAGCCTGAGAAATTTGCTTCAGGATAAAATTGGCCAAACTGTTTATTACTTGGCTTATGATCAGACAAGTTGATATATTTTTGAATGACTGGGATAGGGAGCGATATTTTATTTTGTTTTGGTTCATTCACTTATGACAAGGCTTACTGAAATTTGGTGTGGCTACAATATTCAAAACTGCTGTGGAGCTGAATCAGTAGCTTCCCATGAAAAATGTGAGGATATTTTTGGGCAAATAATTCTTTTTTCCAAAAATGCCAAAATGTAAAAAATCTTGCAACAATTTCTTGATGGTGTGCCTTGATATGTTGCCGTCCCCTTTTTTGTCAAAGATGAGGGAAACTGAGTACGTATTCTTTACATCCCTGTTCTCATCTCTCCTTCACATAATTGTATGATGAAAATAACAACAATTAAAAAGCAAAAGGACAAAAAGAAGAAGATAAACTTCTCCCTGGATTTCGTAGTCAGGAATAAATGAACATTAAAATACTCTATGGTGCTGCAAGCTAAATGAAGCATTTTAATTGCTGAGAGAGAGAGAGAGACGTGGAAACAATAACAGGAAAGATGTCAGTGCTAAAATGTGGTTTGAAGAGAGCTGTATAAGTCTACCATAACAGGAAAAAGATCCAGGGTAATAAAAGGATGTGGAAAGTTTATCCACAACAATTATATGTTTACAGTTTAAGAGGTATTTTCCCTATAATATTCTTCAGGGACCTTGGACAATGAAGCAGAGTATGTTTTTATTATAATTTGTTATCTAATGAGTACTAAAATGATGCAGTTTTTACACTGTACAATTATAGCTGTTTGATCCCACTTTAACTGCCATGCGGAATCCTGGGAGTAGTAATTTGCTGAGGCAAAAAATTATCTAGTTCGCTTTCATGCATTACAGCATTTGTGCTCTATGTTAGATAATTCAAAGTGCTTCACCATGTTACAAAGCTTAGATTTCCACAGAATGGAGCTATGACAGTTAAAGTGGGATCAAACTGCTATGATTGAGGAGTATTTGGAAACAACCTGAGGCTTTAGACAAATCTTTTTTACTGCTGCCTGGCCAGGACTAGCTTGTGAGCATAGAGGGAGGGGGAGAGGGCTTGAGCTGCTCTACATTCTGGTGTGTTAGAATTGACAAAACAACGTGTAGTGGATTTCTAAACACCCATCCATTTTAACAGGTTTCAAGACTCTGTTGAAAGGGATTTCAGGAAAGTTCAGCAGTGGAGAACTTGTGGCAATCATGGGTCCTTCTGGAGCTGGAAAATCAACACTCATGAATCTTCTGGCAGGATACAGGTCAGTAACCGTAAAGACCATTTCACCCATAATGCTTTAAATACACACCTATGGTTATGCTAAGCATGTGGCTAAGAGTTCTACAACTATACTCATTACAAAGCCAAAATTAGATGGATCTTGATATCAGGTTCACACTGTGTCAAAACTACATTTTCTGTCTTCAGATATATAGAAAAAGCTTTTTTCATAATCAAGTGATTCAACTTCATTTATTATATATATGTGTTTTCAAAGTGCTTCATTATGTGTCAGCACCATTGTCACTCAAACCTGTTCCTGCAGACTAAATATTTGTTATTTTTGCTGGTTTTAATTCTTTTACTGTGTATATTGCATCTGATAATAATAATAAAAATAATACAATGTGATTTATACGACCACTTTTCAAAACTGATCACTGGTGCACCACCCACATCCAAAATCAATAAGCACAATACCCACACGATATAGACATCACAGTAAACCTGAACAGAAAAATTCAAGTCGCAATTTAAAACCATCAAAAACCATATCAAAGCCAGCTGAGTTGATAATCCATGGTAGCAAGATAACATATTGGGGGGAAACCACACATATCAAGGCCATGGGGGAAAGGCGTGACGGAACACGAAGGTCTTGAGTATCCTTTTTAAAGAGATCCAAGGAGGTGGGGAGCGGAGCGGATAGGAAGGGTGTTCCAATTTTGGGGGGCGAGATGGAAAAGGCCTTGTGGCGAGGTCGACGGCATGAACAGACTAAGTCCAGAAAGGTAGTTAGAAATTTCTTCTTCCAGTTTATCTCAAAGGTGCTACTGAATTCTTTATGTCGTTTTTGCTAAAACACTAACACAACGATCTACTTGAATTGATAGGTATAATACAAAATGGTGGCTTGAATGAGGAAACTCCAGGTTAAAACAGGAATACATTGCCAGGTAGTTTCCACACTGCATTTTTGTAGACTTGGTGATATTACATTTTGATTCCAAAACAACCTAGAACTTTTAGTTAGTCAGATGCGATGGCAACAATAATAATTTACAGGCATTTTTTTGGTTTTGTATGAAGAATTAGGCTAAAACTCTAATGCTTAGTCAACTCTTAGTTTTGACTGAATAAAGAATGTGAAGGAAATGCAACGTTTAAACTTTTTTTGTTGTTTGTCCACTCGAGAGACAGGATGAAAGGAGAGATTGAAAATGAACCTGTGTCGCGTTCTTTCCGCAAGTCTCCTGCCGATAAATGCAGATGACTTGGCCCAATTTACTGTCCAAGGCCATGAGGGAAATAACAAGAAATGATAATATTGATACATCTGAACTCTTATTCCTTGCGCAGTTGCAGAATTTAGGGTTGCTCACATTTTAGTGGGACATGTGTGTGCTGGTACCCATGGTGGTAGTAAGAAACACAAGTGCTACAAGAGTATGAGTGGTCAGTAGGCTGGACACGCATTCTTTCTTGGATCGTCGTGGGAGATGCTACACACCGCGGCAACACACCCCCAAAACTGAGACACAAACAGATTTTGAAATATTCTTTTGGGACCTGAGCTTAGGGCTGGGGGAGTGTAGGGCAAAGAGGTAAATTTCTAATTCTAGATATAGTCCCCGCCATCGGGATGGTTTCAAAGAGAATTTCCAAGCAGTACTATTGGTTGTATATTTAACCAAAAACTTGATGTTATGCTGCGTGTATCCGCCTTGGGAGTTTTTTGCCATGAAATGAGTGGTCTAAATCCAGAGGTTCAAAAATGCGACTTGTTTGGATGACAAATGTGGCCAGCATGTATAGTGATTGATTGTTGAACTAGGACCTGGGAACCGGGTTTAATCCTCACTCAGCCATGGAAACCCTGATGATGCTCGGCATTACTCCGCAAGACTCAGGGAAGGCAAGGATGACCCCTCTGGATAAATCTGCTCCAGAATCCCATGGAAGGATGCTCTAAATCACAGCAGTTTTAGAGTACATAACATTTGTACAAAACATACATAACTTTGCCTTTTTGCTACCAAATCTTATTGCCAAAAGGCTGATTTGGTTCATACATGAGTGTTATAGCATTACACATGCAGGACGGAGAATCTAATCAGAGCACAGGGATGTACATTATGTGGTGTGGAAGTGCCTTGATGCATAGAAAGGCAATAAATTATCTTGGTTTGTTCAGGCTGGCTGTCTATGGATTGGAAGTTGGTCTGTGTGACTCTTCCGTGACCCTCTATAGTAATCTGTCTTAAAGCCACAAAATAAATGCTGTAGTCTCTTCTGCACTTCCGTCCAACAGGTTGCACACGTTCTATAAAAAGCACCAGACTGAAGCAAGTCAGCCGTCTTGTGTCGTGCCAGAGAGCTGAACAGTGACAGACAAATCTAAAAATGTGGTTGTTAGGTTTTGAAATCAGCCGCAACTTTGTTAGGACTGCGACTTAGATTGCGGATCAGTGCTCTGGAGTTTCTTGTCTTGTGGGGGTCAAGGTCACCTGAAGTTGTAAAGAAGAATGATAAACAGCTGAATCATCCACAATTCAGTACTAGCTTTTTTTTTTTGGAGACAAAGCAACGTCGATAGGGGGCTGCATTACCACAAGGGACACCTCTGAGACTTGGGGAAAAAATGGGAGGGGGAGATCAAAATGCCTCATGCTCTCAGGAATTAGGGAAAGTATCATCAAATTAGGTCCTCTTTGGGGTCATTCGAGTCCGGCAGGAGAGGCTTTTCCAAGGAAAAAAATAGCCCAGAAAATAATGCATTCCTCTGGAGTCCAAAATGGTCGCAGGGAGTCTCAACATGGCCAGAAGTGCCTTCTCCCAAAAAGAAATTGTTTGGGAACCCCAGGGGTCACAAAGCCCTGGGATTTGTTTTCCCTCCCTAGTTGGATGGATTACTAAAAGCAGCACAAGGTATTGAAAAGAATGAAGTATGAAGCGGGCCGGTAAAATGGGCGCCTGCGGCCACCGTTTTGGTGGTCTGACTGTGCCACAGTTTCATTAAAAAAAAATCTATGGCCGAAAATGTCAGTTTTGGGGGTGTGTACCATAGTGTAGAAGAAGATAATTGCTTATGCGTCTAGGCATATGCCGTACCGAAACTCGGTGCAAATCATGATAGTTTTAGAAGAAAGCCTGCTGAAATAATGGAGGATTTTGATTCTCGTTTTCTTAAGCAATGAACACGAAGGATTCAGATCAATAGTTTCGTTGTGCTTATGGGAGACCTCTTGGTTCAACAGCATGTAATAGTCTGTTTTTTTAGAATCTGATCTGGAAATGATGTATTAAAATTCTGGAATCTGGTAACTGAGATCAATGTCTGATTGAATGACTTGGTGTGGGAGTTCCAGTAACTCAGATTGATGAACTCACAGACTGTCCCATTATAATCTGGGAGAACTCAGGACGGGATTATTAATATTTCAACTCGTGATGTCGTATGATGGTTGGTACCATATTGGTCACTTTCTTACCACTCATAGACTGGCCAATTGACCAGTTTGTGGACTGAAGCTGGTACGTTCCAATTATGAAAAAAAGTTGCAGAAGTGTAGCGTTGCCATCGATAAATCACAATTTGAATCAAGTCAAGAAGTGAAGAGTGTATGCGACCTATTATGATAGGTGTCATATTGTATCCTTTGACTGGGGTTGAGGGGTATGAGAGATGAACTAGTGGAGTTCATAAGGCCACACTTGACCAGTACCAGTTTAACTCATCTCTGAGGAATACAGAAGATATTGTTGGGTGTAGGGTTTACGTTTGCTTTTATAACAGCTCTTGTATTCAATCTTAGGGACAGTATATGTAACTGTTCGTTCTTTGAGCTATTTCTACGTACACAGGTTACTTCCAGGCTCCAGGGCAGATACTTAATTAGGAAAACTTAAATTGCTAGAGTATTTAGAAGTCTTATTTAAATTGGGTTTGCAATCCAGAATTCCCAAATTTCCCCAATGAGGTGTTTGTGTATGTTTTCTAAAATTGGTGAAGTCTGAGCCATGGTTGGCGAACCTGTCACATACGGGCCAGTTGTGGCACGTGAGCTGTGTCACAGGTACACAGTGGGGCCAAGGAGGAGGGTGGGGAGTGTGCAGGAGGGTTGGCTCCTTGCTGTGGGCTGGTGCTCCCATCCGGCCAGGACGTCCTGCCCCCTGAATCAGTACCCGGGGGGACACCATTTCCTTTTCCTCCTGTGGACTGGTGGTGTGTGTGATGTGTGTGTGTGTTGTGAGCCTTTAGGTCATTTCGGGTGACCACCCGGGGGTTTGCAGAGGGGACTTGCCATTGGTGTCCTCTGACGCCTGAGACAGTGTGATTTGTATATGTGTGGTTGTAGCCTTCAAGTCATTGGGTTTTCCCCCCCCCCGCCCTTGAGAGTCATGGTTGCCTAGAAGGGGCCTTCCACATGTTTCGTCTGATGAACTGTCAAAGAAACTACATGAATAGTTGCGTAGCGTTCGAATGTCGTGTTGGTTGAGGTACTGTGTTCTGGTTGGCATCGATAGTTAGACTTTATTTTATTTGAAAAGAACAGCGTGTGGAGCTGAAAGTGGGTTGATAGCATAACCAGAGGATTGTTCCTAAGAAACATCCTTTGTGCTGTGGATTTCAGGTAGCAGTCATCGAAACGTAAGAAAAGATGAGGCAGGAGGGAAATGGTAGGTATTAATTTGTTCATGCGATGATGGTGCCATGCTTGAGTATGTTTAGAAGTTAAGGTGGGGGTGGAAAGTCTGTGGAAAATTTATGAACGTTGTCTGTCTTGGAGGGGGCAGATTAAGATATGCCTATTTCAAAGGAATGCCATTTTTTGGTTTTCTGTGATTAAGAATCAATTATGGATCAGTTCACTGAATGTCAAAAGGAGGGGATTCCGAGGGGAAATGTGGTTTATGTCGATGTCCACGAATTGCTCAGACAGTGACAAGGCCTTTTGTTGAAAAGTGCTATCACATTTCTAGTTAGGTTGTTGATTAGTTTTGATCGTGGTGAGGTGGCATGGATAAATCATATTATGGATGTGTAGTTAAAAAGATTGAATACTGCCGAAAGTACAGGGTGCTAACACAATTAGCAACGTGGTTAAGAGCATGCAATGATCGTCACGATCGCCTTGTGTTGTGTGGAATATGTTGTTAAAGTAAACATTCAATTGCTGATAGTTTTGACAAACGGCAGTTTTAACGTGCATCTGAGTATATTTTTGGAAATAAGTCCAGTTAGCTAACGTCCTGGACTTGCTCCCAAGATAGTACATATAGGATGGAACGGGCGTATGCAGTGTCTCATTTGTCCCCTTTAAAATAGGGTCTGTCTACAAAATGAAGGATTGAAGAAAAAGCAAATGAAAAGACAAAAGTCCAGTTCAACAAAATTTAAAAAGGACATTACGAACCTGAAATATTAATCTTCGCTTCGCATGCTAGACAGAAGCCTGTTCCTCTCTATGGTAGACAAAGGCACTCAGGAAGATAATGGTAATCGAGGCGTACATGTAGACAGAAGTTCTTGGATACAAAGGGCGGGCTTAGGTCATTGGACAAAATCTTCCTTTGCATACAGAAAGTCCCGATTTATTTCTGTGACCATGTCTAGGAAGGGCAAGAAAGCGGCCTGAAATCTAGAGAGTCATTACTATTCAGACGGATAACCCAGCAATAGAGAGACAATGGCTGACGAGTTAATAGCTTCCCATGGTCTTTCTTTTATACCAGTTTGTCATAGCATTAGGAATCCCGCTGCATATTTTCCAATTTTTTTAGCGGTGTGAATTATAACAATGTGGATGATCAGGGAAGTCTATTATGTTTCAAATCTCAGATATTATGTTGTACATACAAATGGACACTGCGTAGGTTTGTTGTTGAATACATATACCGATAGCTCCTATGCCACAAGGGAAAGAGATGTTTGACAGCTCTGGGTTTTGATGCCATGTGCAATAACAGAATGAGTCTTTCAGGGGCCAGAGAAAGCGTCTGCTATGGCTTTGGATTGGTGAACAATCCACCTGTTATGGTTTTTTGATGGAACCACCAGGTATTTGTGTGCAAAAATAAAGATAGGTACTTCATGGCGTGTATGATGGGAATTTTTACCAAAAAGGGGGTGAACGTTACTTTGAAGTCTGAATTAGATGTAGGAAAGTGTAGCCATTGGCAGCTGAAGAAAGGTTCCTCTTCCCCACGCATACCCGCTGGATTTGGTTGGGCGTATTAGAAAGACTGGATCAAGATATTCCAGGTCGGATGACAGACAAGTGTGGGCCTCCCCAGTTTCACATACGGACTGGCTGGGCTTTCAGTTGAATTTTTGCCATGGAAAACCTCTTTACCAGCTGAAACAGAAGACAAATTAAGAGATAGAACAAGCTGTGCAGGGCCCATGAAAATCTAACTGGATCTAGAAAGTGTAGCCATTTGTCAGTTGAGAAAAGGCCTGTGTTTTTCCCCACCTCCATACTTGTTTTGAGGTCTGGTCAGACAGTTCATGGCCTGAGAGACAGACAAGATGGTGGCCCATCCCGATTTCCACAACAAAGGTGGGGCTGACTTCCAGTGATTCTTGCCATGCAATACATCCTTCCACAGGAGATACAGAAGACCGTTTAAGGACTATAAAACCTATGGCTGCCCCGTGCTGTAGGAGAATGGCCAAAGCAGCTCAGATAACCAGTCATGTTGCTGTCAGATCTGCTGCCTGAGAACACCCTTTTTCTGCAATGGTAGAGCCAGTCATGGTTCAATATGTATTTGGATTTGCCATCGGGCTAAGTGGTTAATCCATGTCTTGTCTCTCTCATTAGTTCAGTGCAGATAGCTATGTGTATTATGAATCTACTTATTGTTGATTTAGGGCAGTAAGGCCAGGGGCAGCCTACACTAGTAGCAATACACCCAAATTAGTCCTAGTGTTCCCGTGGAGTGTCTGATACATTTCTAACACATTCAAAATTCTTACATTAGAAAGGCTTGGGGGGGGGGGGGGGGGGGGGGGGGGGGGGGGGGGGGGGGGGGGGGGGGGGGGGGGGGGGGGGGGGGGGGGGGGGGGGGTGGGGGGGGGGGGGGGGGGGGGGGGGGGGGGGGGGGGGGGGGGGGGGGGGGGGGGGGGAGGGGGGGGGGGGGGGGGGGGGGGGGGGGGGGGGGGGGTGGAACTTTAGAATAGTATGCCTGGCTTTTTAGGCACTCTTATGCAGCAGGCAGAAATGGGAGCCTACCAGCATAATCTATTCGATGCGTAGGGAACTTGGAAACCGTCCTTTAAAAATAGACATATCGTTGGTAAACAACTGTAAGGTGAAAGATCGAAGGGGAGAGCAGCGAATGAAGAGTGCTTTAAGAATAGAAATCATGTCAGTGTATGAGCATAGTAAGAGCAACATTGTAAAGGACAAACGAAATGTCCAACAGTGAGAGGCAATGGTATTATCAGACTGTTGCCAGCTGAAGCCTCAGGTTACTACACAGGACCCATAATGATCCAAGGTGTAGTAGTGTGAGAAAGGCAAACCTGACAAAATTACTCTGTTTTCGTGGCTGGACAGTGCATCTGCTTCAGTTGTCTCTGGATGAAAGCTTAGCACAGGGTGGTGGCGCCACTCTGCACCATTCACCAGCCCGTGGCCAACCTTTGAGCTTTGGACCAGGTACTAGTTTGTTTTAAGTAGGCATGGTTAGAAATATGCATGCATAGGTTGGCAAGTATCTTTCCTGGGCCATGGACTGTATCTGAAGTCATATGATAATCTGCATGTCCCGTTTTTTACAAAAAAAGACATGGTTTTCAAGTTTCACTTATAGAGTAAGTGTTGGTCCTCCTCTTTTGCTATAAACAACTTCTTTTCAAAATCTGAATGAGAATTTCCATATTGGCAGCCATATCTGTGAGATGCAAGGGACATGCTTTGGGGGGAATGAATGGAAACAGTAGCATAGACATGTATGTTAAAAAAAAAGCTTTGCAAAAGGCCTTGTACATTTCACTAAGATGACAAAGGTGGGGCATTTCATCTTCAGCTAGTTAGTCCAAGTTTTAGGAGTGGTCACAGAATATTGCTAATCAGAGACCATGTTGCTTCACCACCTCTTCAGGCACGCCAACGCACAATCGTCTCCATGGACTTTGCTACCTAGGTCGTGTGTGAAATTATCTGCTATCAAATAATCTTTTCATATGGTAACTATGATGATATCTACATTATCCTGGGAAAGTAAGCCTCCACCAGTGCAGTTCCTAGGGTTTAATCCCTCTGCCCCCCCAGCCCTAGAATGATACTTGCTGGAGGTTGAAACCATGATTGATGGTTGTTTTCTTGCAGCAGAAAGGCAGCTCAATTCTTCTTGCACACTCAGGACCTTCCGCTCCTAAATGACGATAGGGGCTACGCCACCAGCAACATAGAATTGGCTTCCCGGAAGTCATTGTAGGGAGGAGGTAGTGAAATCCTCTCCTTCTGTAAATGCCTAGAAATGACATAGGTTAGTGGTGTGGCCAGTTATTCCACAGGCACTACTGACGATTCTGACCCTTATGTGTCAGGCGGGGAAAAGAGGGCAGTGGACCCTAACCCTGTTTGCTTCTGTGATGTGCAACCGATGACTGTTCCTAGGGAGGTAGTCAAAGGAAGAATCTAATGCATTAGCCACACCACAAGCCTCCCAGGGATGATTTCTAGGTTATTGGATTATGGCGCACGAGTCTTCCACCTTCAGCAAGCAAAAAAATGCTTCTAAAGAAAACATCACCAAACAGTGGGCAGTTTTGTACTCCTGCCATGATGATCTAAGGCAAGTTTGTTACCTTCAGGTATCTGGGTGCACAGTTAAATCCCATCATTCTAAAGTCCTCCAGGAAAGAGGGAAATGCTTCAGAAGCGAGTACTAAGGAACGGGGTTTGAACCTATCCCTATCTGCCAAAATTCTGCCACCCTTCATCAGGCACCTCATCGAATAAACACATTTGAACAATTCAGGGGAAAAAGCAGCAGCTCATGGAATGGATTAACCACTCACCTACCAACCTACACTAATTTCACCCTAAATAATCCCTCATCAAGTTGACCCCTTTTAAAAAGCAAGGATTACAGGGTTTAGTGAAATGTATTCCACATATAATAGTGAAAAGAGCTCTTAAGGCAAAAGGACTCTATTTCTACAGAAAACAGTTTTTAGATGTCCAATCAGCGTGGGTGTCACCTGTCCATATGAAAAGATAAGTTCCTGATGTCTGAATAGTTTCACAGAAACCATTCCCAAATAAAAATGAAATGTGTCAGCAGTGAACAGTGGAAGAACTGAGCTATGAAGTTGCAGAGCTCTCAGCAACATCACGATGGAGGGGAACCTAATGGGTTGCCGGAACTGGTGAGAGGAACAGTAAGGTTCAGTGGCAGGGGGGCCTTGTATCTGACAGTGTGGTTCCACTAGTACATAAAACTGAGCTTGTGACTCTGCCCAAGAAGAAGAATCCGTTGTCCAATTGCCAAACAGTAGCACAATTAAGTTTAGTTCTTGATACTTGGACAATACTTAACTAAGGTCCGTTCCACACGGGAGCCAGTATGTGCTCGGCAACGTACTAGGGGTTAGGAAGGGCGTCCCCTTCTCCGGAAGATGCCCCTAATCCTAGTACGCCCGAGCCATAACAAATGGTGGCACCCATTTCTACATGGGCGCTACCATTTTGACGTTTGTGGATGCCTTCGCATCCGCACATCGCAAAGCGGGAATGAGTCCGCGAGTGCCCATGGTGACTTGCTGCAAATCATTCCGTGCCACAAAATAACCCGCTTTTTTTGCGGGTTCTTTTTTGCTGCGTCCTGTGAATCACGCAGTGTTGTCTGCTGCGGTTCCCGACACAGCATGAGCAGCGCCGGGCAGAGCCCCTTTTTTTGGCGCGCTGATAAAGCGCTAAGAAGGAGAATCAACGTTGTCAAGCATTTTTAAGATTTCAAGTTATATCCTGACAACGCGTAATCCCTGAGAAAGTGCTTGTGGAATTTTCCTGACATCATTTTGAGGCCAGCATGGTATAGGTGGTTTGAATGTTTGAACTGTGATTCTGGAAACCAGGGTTTTTGAATCCCCACTCAGCCACTGGGTGGAACCTTAGGTAGGTTCCCAGATTCCGCTTAGCTTCAGAAGGGGGCAAAGGCCCCTCTGAACAATATTTTTGCCCATAGAACCCCTTTTGTTAGGTTTCACTTTAGGATCAAGATCAGTCAGAAACAACTTGAAGGGCACACAACAAAACACAATCGGGCGATTTATCCATGTTGCCTGTATTTCCTCGCCTGGTTATATAATTTTAGCAAGCAATCATGGTAATGTTTCTCTTTAGAAGCAGTTCTCTGGATTGGATTACACTGCATAATTCTGAACAGTAGCATGGTTGCCGTCTTCGTCTTCATTTCAGCTCTATGTTTTGAGCCAGGGCAGTGTTTACGCGTGGGAGAGGGTGAAATCTCGTCCCCCCACTACGTAGAGATTTGAGTTTAAATTGTCCAACATACCACATCCAGCAGATTTTTGGTGAGCAAAATGAAGAGTTTTCTGCACATCAGAAGTACTTGTTTTTCCCTGCAATTCCAACATAAGTGTTTGTTAATGTGTGGAAAATAGATTCTTATTTCTTGGTTGTTTTTCACCCTAGTGGTTAAGCAACAAGATACTGAAACCACTGTGCTTATTATAAAGTTCATTGACATAAGCATATTGGTTGCAGTGAAAACTCCTCCTCCGCTCCACATAAAAAAAACAGAATTGCCTATTGAAATAATAATATATAAAATAATAGTTTTATTTATACCCCGACCCGCACTTTCCATAAAAAATGATCAGGGCGGCCTTACAAGATGTTGCATAAAAACAGTACAATACATGTTAAAATCCAATAATAACAGTTAAAAACTTATTACCAGAAAAGAACAGGAAAACAATAAATGGGAAATACACGTATCAAGGGGCAAAGTGAGACCATCAATCCAGGTCAGGAGAGGGGGAGAAGATGGGGAGAAAAAGGGGGCAGGAAAATAAATAGACAAATTAAGGTGGGAAGGCCACCTAAACAGGTTAATGTTTTTTCAACTGTTTTTTAAAAAACAGCTAACGAAGGTGGCGGTGCGAAGCTCTGCAGGGAGCTTATTCCCAATAGGGAGGGGGCAAGCCAAATAGTAAAAGCCCCCTCTGTAGGTCCGTATACGAGTTGGATCTAGGGACCCTCCAATAGTTTACCCTCACGGAAGTGCCTGAGTGGTGCGGGCGGATTATAAAAAAAAAAAAAAAAAAAAAAAAAAAAAAAAAAAAAAAAAAAAAAAAATGGGGAGAGGCGGTCCTCGAAGTACCCTGGGCCCAGGCCATTTAGATTGATTTGCTGAAATGCTTTATTTTCTGCCACGCTTAAAAATAGAGAAGGCTGATCTCCATTTTCAGTCTTGCATCCTTAAATTTGCTAAACACTTTACGTTTGATTTTCTCTCTCGCTCATTCATTCATTCATTAAGTCTCTCGCCTCTCTCTCTGGGGTCTGAAACAGACCAGGCCAAAGAAAGTTCTGTCCTGGGTGCTTGGGGGCATGGGTGTTCCAAAAAAATGATGCACCACCCTTAACCAACCGGAAGTTGAGTTTGCTCCGAGACCACCTAAGGCAAGTCAAGCCAGCCCAAAAGGACCAGCAACAATTTGCTCCTGAAGCAGCCTGTTTGGACACGGCATCGACTGGCTGGGGACCACAGTGTCCAGGCGCTGGTCCCAGATATTGGGGCCAGACGGCCTCTGGCCATCCTGTTTTCCTCATGCTTGACCGCTCACCCTCTCTCTCTGGGCATGTGTCCATATACATTATTACTGATTTGTAAATAGTACAGATTATTTATAGTGTGCAGTCTATAGCTTGCTTTCTGTAAAGGAGGTACTACAATGTTTCTATCCTTTATCATGATCATAGAATCATGAATCGTAGAGTTGGAAGAGACCAAAAGGGCCATCCAGTCCATCCCTGCCTGCAGAACTCCAATCAAGCTCCCGAAGATGCATCCACTGAGATGATCACTGAGTTGTCTCATTTTTGCTGCACTGACGGGAAGTGCCCAATGTTGGATTAAAAAGGCAGTTTAGATAATACTTTATCTCTATATAGATAAATTTCTCGACTCCCAGATTGCAGGGTTAGCCTGTATCGATAGTCACATGAATTCTCGGGGTCTAGTCGAGAACTCATTTCCTAAAATATGGAGAGTAAGAAAGCTAAAGCTGTCTTTGTAGTTGGAATGTGGTGTGATAATGTTTTCCCTCTATCTGCCTATGGTGTGGGTAGTGGCCAAGTGTCGACGGGAGAGGCTAATATAAGCTCCGGTTCAAGTTGGATTATATATGAAATCCACTGGGTAAACTCATTAGCCTTCGTCTGTCAGCTGACCAATTCACAGAGGGAGGAGATCTGTACAGCAGTCGGACATCATGGAGGGAAGGCGGATAGAAAGGGTAACTAATAATGTAGTCCATTATGATGTGTTAAAAATTCCTTTTTTTTATTTGTGATGGAGGTAGCCCCGTGGGGAGTCGGGAGCGCAAAACAGTCGACTTGTAGAGCTGTCCAAGAGGAAAGTGTGATGCGATAAGAGAGACTCTGGGGAGAAAGTGAACTTAACCCCTTCGGGGCACAGACCATCTGGGAGGTAATTCGGTTAAAAGCGTTACTAAATGAGAGATTGGTTCAGAAAAATTGCTTTAAGCTACTGTCCTCTCGTCCACTGATTTTAACCCAAAATAACGGAAAATAATTTTGTGTTCATAAGAATAAAGAGGTTAAACACGCCCCAGGTTTTGGAGTTATAGCCTACATTGATAGGAATGCCTTAAACCGAATAAATGTAAGGATTCACGTGACAACTTATTGTTTGGTAGTTGGGTCTTAAAGAATCTAGAAGATAAGATTGAGAGAGATTTCAAAGTCTGCCAAATTGACATGAAATATGAAAGTTAGAGGAATGAAATTAAAGCTAAATCTGCTGTTTTGAAATCATATGTAGTTTTTCTTAAAATCAAAAGGGTGTGAATGTATGCTTCCATCTAAGACAGGGGCCCAGACTGACTAAATATTAGTCTTTCATACAAGGAACGAGTTTCTGGAATTCATTCCAGAAGGTACATGGTAGGTTCGGGTTAAGTGTTGTAAAGGGTTAATTGATTGATTCATGGACCTGTACATACCTTCCATGTTGGGCCGGGCTGGGGGTGGCGTTTTTCGCTGCCGCAGGGAAGCCAAGCCACCAAACCGCGCAGCTTCCCTGCAGAGGAAAAGAACCCGCAAAAAGTGGTTTTTAAAGTCACAGGGGGGCGTAACAAGTGTGCCCTGGTGCATGGTTACATAGCGCCCACGGCAATGTGCGAACACCACAGAGTGCTTACATAACAATGGCGTGTATACAGGGTGCCGCCATTGTTACGGCACTGCACAACTAGGGTGGGGACCATGCAGTTGCTGCGGCGTCCCTTAACTGTACAGGCGCCAGCTGGCGCATTAGTGCTGGTCTGTCTGCACCATAGTAATTTTGCAGTGTTGTTAGCAATGATAGCTAAATGGTTCGAGGCAAGACGACCTCTGGAGCTGCTTGCTAGGAAAGAGTGAAACTGACAGATGGAGGTATTGCTATTCTGCTATTGTGTGTTGTATGGCTGTTGTTGGTAACAGATAGGAAAAGACCCCTTTGGGTCTTTTACTAGCAGAATGGAATCCCCTGGCAAGTATGGCCACTAACCATGCTATTCGGGAAATTCTGGGAGTTGCAGGCTAAAAAAGAAATTTTCTCAAGGTCTTCTGTTGGAAACAGGATGTCGGACTAGATAGACCTTTCATGTCACTGGACAGGGCTCTTCTTATATTCTTAGAACTTTTGAGTATGGCTCTTCTTCCCAGATAAGGGGTTGGATCCATATGAAGTTATTGTAATGTTGGTCACTGAAATGAGTGGGACAAATCAACTGTGTCTTAAGACTGATAGATTCAGTAGGAACTAAACAACTAAGTAGATTCAGTCCGATATTTTGTGAATGTGCTATGTTGTGAATCTGTGGACTCAACTGGGACATTGATACAGTGCTGAGAAATACATGTGCCCAACCTTACATTTACTGGTACTTCTGCAGCAATTTAAAGAACAAAAGACCATGTAGCATTTAATTTCATTTTCATTTGTATTTTTCATCAGGATTCTTCATCCACAGAAGGGTGTCATAGCTTCTCAGCGAGCTGCCTTACACAGTTTTGCATTCTGTTTAAAAGAACATTTCTCACCATATTGAGGGATTCAGTAAGTTGTGTCGTAATACTTAAAAATATCCAAAAGTGCTTTATATGTGATAACTTTCCAAACATAAAGCCATATCATCCATGTACATACCCCAGAGGAGAAAATCTATTGAACATCACATAATTTGAGCAAAATGCCAATTAGATATTGTGAAAGTAAACAGAAAGATGGATTGCGGTTGTTGAGTGCCACTGCTCCTATTTTATTTCCATTTTCCTCTCTTGGAGGGCTTCCTCTTCCCATTACTTTCTCTGACCATTACTGCTCATGTATCTTGCTCTTGTCTTCAGTCCTATTCAGATATAACCCAGGCTGAAGGGAGGAGCTTGCAAATTAAATTATTAAACGTTGGTGATGCTACAAGATCTTTAAAACAATCTTAAACCAGACTTCAAAGGAGGGACAGGTTGCACCCAGGCCTTTAGATGTGGTTAAAGTGCAATTCCAGGGGTGGCGATAGCCAACAGCAAGGAATGCTTCAAGTTGCAATCCAGCAAATTCTGGAGGGGGTCCCAGCCCTGCTTAAAGGCTCTTAAAACTTCTGTGTGAATAATGAAGGTTTTTATCTGACAATGCAATGGCCGTTATGCAAAGGTATCCTTAGACTCTCTGGAAAAGATGGAGCTTGGGAAAGTTACTTTTAAAAATATAATTCCCAGAATTTCACAGCCAGCAAGACCACTGACTATGGTGGTTTCGTGATTCTGGAGGTTGCCAGTTTTACAGGAGGACACCCCACAACCCTTCAGTCACATTTGGCTGCATCCTGTCCCTGGGTCAATATTTGTGAGATCTGCATAATTCCATTTTGAGCTTTGCTTTTTGGATGTTTCTTCATATACTGCGAATATAGAAGAGGAAAATAGTTTTAATTTTTTAATTGATCTTTTAAAACACAGCACAAATAAGTCTAGAAGGTTCAGGTATAAAAAATTATACCCCCCCCCCAATTAACTCCCCAGTAATTAAAAAAAATGTTGTTGTTATTATTGTTGTTGTTGTTGCTGCTGTTGCTGTGTGCCATCATATGAATGAGAAGTATCCAAAAGATCCTGATATTAGCAGCACTGCTCTGGTTTTGTAAACTTAGGACTGTGGCTTGCTTTTTTAAGTAGTGAACATTTATATGCTATTATAAAGTTTGTTATCCAGTATACAGATGTTCTATCATACCTACCACCAAATGGCCATCTTTATCCATGGATTCAACTACCCACAGCTTGAAAATATTTTATATATATATATATTCAAAAAAGCAAACCTTAATTTTGCAATTTTATATAAGGGATAACACCACTGTATTTAAACCACCACTCCCTTCTCCTTCTGTGTCGTGTCTAGATTGTAAGCCTGAGGGCAGGGAACCGTCCAATTAAAAAGATTGTATGTACAGCGCTGTGTAAATTTACAGCGCTTTATAAATAAAGGTTAATAATAATAATAATAACAACAACAACAACAACAACAGTGGATAGCAAGGGCCCACTGTAAATGCATGTTGCAACACTAACACAATCTTGCCTTCCTACCAGGTCCTAACACATCTACGGATTACATCACACATTGGAATTGGACTTCTCATAGGACTACTGTATCTAGGAATTGGAAATGAAGCAAAGAAGGTCCTCAGCAATTCTGGCTTCCTCTTTTTCTCCATGCTGTTTCTTATGTTTGCTGCTCTCATGCCAACAGTCCTTACATGTGAGTAATGATGGTGCTATTATTATTATTATTAACCTTTATTTATAAAGCGCTGTAAGTTTACACAGCGCTGTACATAAATTTTTATATATTTTTTTTTAGTCAGACGGTTCCCTGCCCTCAGGCTTACAATCTAAAAGACACGACACAAAAGGAGAAGGGAGTGGTGGTGGGGAATAGGATCAGGTGCTAGTCTACAATCTATAGAGAAGGTAGCTTAAATGACATCAACATTTCTCGGACATAATTAACTCATAGGGTTTGATGCTGTTAAATATGTAAGAATTCTGCCAGTGACTTCAGTACACTTGGCTGCCATCCTTGGAGTACTTAAATTCTATTATATTATATTATATTATATTATATTATATTAATTAAAACAGGACAAG
>NC_056524.1:71558034-71585620 GCF_019175285.1 Sceloporus undulatus
TGCAACCGCAGGCCTGGAGTCCAGAACTTCAATGACCCAGAGCGCTTCTTCGGTCAGTGGTCGCAGCTCAGCAAGGCCAATGGGTTCATCAACTGTTCCCTCATTTACAGGGAGTCCTTCTCTTTCCCTTTGGATGACGTCTCCAAAGGAAGCCAAGCTAACTGGACCGACAGCCTCCTCTGCAAGAGCAAGCACCCTTCGTTGGAGGACTTCGACCACCACGACCCGTCTCTGGAAGGAGACGTTTCTTAACCCCACTCACTCAACAATATCCCAACACACCAGTGGGGCTCTTACGACGAAAACGGGAGCTGTCTCAAGTTTCCTTGCTGAGACAGGCGTGACAGAGGCCACCATGTTGGGAGAACAATCTGAGGGAATATCGTCCCCTGAGGCTCCAGCTTCCCCAGTTCCCCTGGAAAGCACCTCTTTTGCAAGCACACAGCTTCTTTCTCATCTTACCAGTGGAGATCAAGATCATTTAGCTACATCAGCCATATTTCATCAGGCTCCAACATCTGTGTCTAATTTTGTGAATAGTTCACATACAGAGACACTGTTGACTTCTTTTTCAAGGCACATTATGCACTCTGTATTTTTTTCTACCGTAACGGCTAATACACAAGGTCCTGCGAAATGTGGTGAGTATATTAAGTCTTTTTCCAAACAAACCAAAAATGATATTAATTTCAATTCTTTCTAGTTATTCCTTTGATCCTCTTTTCAAATTCAAATTAATTGTATATTTTTTCCAACTGATGCTTTCATATTTAAATATACTTTAGTCAAAATTTTATGTTTAGACTGTCTTTGTTTTTGACTTTGTTTTACATTGTATATCTTGTTTGGAGAGGAAATTTTTTTAGTGGCATTAGTTATGCAATATATATTGATATTACTGAACTGTGAAAAACTGTACATGGTATGAATGTATATTTAATTTTTGTCCTAAGGAGGCAACCATGCAGATACAGCTGCGTGATTATTCCATTTGTTTCATTGTCTCCAAATATTGAGTCCTCTGGAACAGAAAATCAGATGCTGGAGAGATTCTTCCACTGAAGCTTTGTGGAGTCTATATAGAGAGCATAGAAAACATAGAAGTAGCTAGTTACAAATCACAAGTTATGTGTAACAAATTACTTTTTGCAGTAATTAAATGTTAACCAATTTACACTGCCATTCAAATATAATGCAGCAGAACGCCACTCCCTTTTTTGTATAAATGGAGCGGTTTCAGTTAATTTTTTCAGTGTACTATCTGTGCAGCATCACTCCTTTTGTATGTACTTAGTGTTTGTAGTATTCTGGTGTTTTTGAACATTTAATAAAGGGTAACTGTTTTCATTAATTTTGAAGAACAAGCAAACAAAGAGACTGGAGGAACCATGACAGCAATCTGTTCACAGCATGACTGTGGTGTAATCTACTTTTGATATTGTACTTCTAAGATAGTAAAAATCCACCACACTCTGAGGTTGCACATCAGTATACCTAAACTGCAGTCACAGTCCTTCTCCCAAGCCAATGCAAATACTCATTTGGATTCAGAAGCTTCATGTTGACTGTTGGAATACAGAGGTTTACCATAAGTATTTGTTTAGGGAAAACAAACCCAAATGAAGGACATTTCCCCCACTCCCAATAGACTAGGCAGTGAGAGATCAAGAAATGTTGATTGTTGGAATATTCAGACCACCTCCAAGTGGTAGATATAGTAGGGAGGTGGATTCAGAATGTATTAAGGGGTGAAAGCTGCTACCATGTCCCTCACCAATACTGCATCCAGTAGCTATGCCTTCCTATCCATAGCAGTGCCTACATGGCATTTGTTCATGTTGGCCAGTGCATGGAAAGGCACTGTATGCATACTGATGTACATACATAGGACTCCTCAGTTTGAGGCAAAACGTGGATTAGGACATGACCACCTTGCATGGAGAATTTCTATACACATACATCAGTGTACTGACAGGAACTCTTCACATTCTGGTCCAAACTGTGTGTATTGGGAAGGTGTAGCTGTTCACAGAATTATAGAATCATAGAATTATACAGTTGGAAGAGACCACAAGGGCCATCCAGTCCAACCCCTGCCATGCAGGAACTCTCAATCAAAGCATCCCCGACAGATAGCCATCCAATCTGTTTAAAGACCTCCAAGGAGGGAGACTCCACTCTCCAAGGAAGTGTGTTCCACTGTCGAACAGCCCTTACTGTCAGGAAGTTCATGCTAATGTTGAGGTGGAATCTCTTTTCCTGGAACTTGCATCCATTGTTCCAGGTCCTAGTCTCTGAAGCAGCAGAAAACAAGCTTGCTCCCTCCTCAATATGACATCCCTTCAAATATTTAAACAGGGCTATCAAATCACCTCTTAACTCTCTCTTGTCCAGGCTAAACATCCTCAGCTCCCTAAGCCATTCCTCATAGGGCATGGTTTCAAGACCCTTCACCATTTTAGTCGTCCTTGACTTTGCATATGGACTCTAAGGTGTGTGTCTCTGTCTAAGGCATATCCAGATTGACTGAAAAGTCCCCAGATTTTGTTCCTGTTCCTTTCAGTTTTATTGGTTTGAAATTAACTGACTTGGGGAGTTGGGATAAAAATTCTCTTATCATATAGGGAGCTGACAGAAAATATTCTAGGATAAGCAAAACATCTGTGGATTTCCAATATAAAATCGGAAAGAACAAGAACAAAATATGTGACTTTCTGGTCTTTTCAGTAAGCCTGGATACACCCTCAGCTCCACAGTTCCACATTCCTCACATAGTTTTTACATCTATTTGTTTTCAGAGTTTTAAAAATCAACTGCATTAAATGTCCTTTTTTTTTATTGTAGGTACAGGTCCTTTCTACATTCAACTTGATAAAATCAGCAGTCAAGTGATACAGTTCCATTGGGTTGCTCCAAATGGGAAAAGGGACAGTCCTTATACTGTGTCTCTTGTGGCAGATAACACTGTGCAGAACGAAACAAGCACAAATAGCACAAAGATGATATTTGAAAATTTATCTCCAGGTGATTGGTACACAGTATCAGTGAAGGTGTGGAGCTCTGGTAAGAAGATTAGTTCTTCTGTGACAGTTCGGACAGGTATTATTTCTTTTTTCTATTTATATTTGCTTTTGCAAAATAATGCATGCCAAATTTTATGCTGACATATTTTACTCAGTCTTTGCTTCATTCAAAGCAATGTCCAAGGTTAGGATGATTTCATCCTTAACCACCTTCTCTGCCAACCTGAAGGAGAAGGTGGTGGAAAGGAGAGTGACAGCAATCTCATGTCACAGGGCAAGGCCAACTCACTATCCTTCCCATCCCTCCCCCTTCTTTCATTGGAAACTTCGAGCAGTTAGATGATCCCCATAAGACCTATTAATGCCAGTGTGACTATGGCACGGTACAGACTGCCAGAAAGAGGTGCCTCTCTTTGCTCTGCAGGAGTGACATAGCAACCAAATTGTGTGGTGCTGCTGTGGAGCAAAAAAGGAGCACTGAGAAGCGGCAGAGCCGGTGCAGTGATGTCACAGCTGCGCTGCCCCGTCTGGAAATGGTGCAACTGCGCCATCACCATTACGCGCCCCATCTGGTGGGCGCGCCGCAGCTGTGGTGCCCTTGTCACATGCAAGGGTTGCCGGGCGTGTGGGCGTTCCACCCACCAGGCAGCCCTTTCACGTGATGAGGGCGCCGCAAAAGCTTGTCTGTTCCGGGCCTTTATTAAACAAAGACCTGATGATCTGACTTAGAATCATAGAATCATAGCTGAAAGAGACCATAAGGGCCATCTAGTCCAGCTCCCTGCCATGCAGGAAATCATAATCAAAGCATCTCCCAACAGGCGGTCATTCAGCCTCTGTTTAAAGACCTCCAAGGAAGAAGACTCTCCCACACTTTGAGGGAGTGTGTTCCATTGTCAAACAGCTCTTACTGTCAAGACATTCCTCCTAATGTTGAGGTGGAATCTCTTTTCCTGTAGCTTGCATCCATTGTTCCATGTTCTAGTCTCTGGAGCAGCAGAAAACAGGCATGCTCCATCCTCAATGCGACATCCCTTCAAATACTTAAACAGGGCTATCATATCACCCATCTTAACCATCTCTTCTCCAGACTAAACATACTCAATTCCCTAAGTCTCTCCTCCTAGGGCATTGTTTCCAGACCCTTTACCATTTTGGTCATCCTCAAGTGTGTTCCTGTCCAGTGTTGGGGAGCTTGACTAAATTCTATTAATTACTTTCACATATATAATTCTTGCAGATATACACGGGCACAACTCACCCATAAAATTGGGCTTATTATGTATGCCTTTCCATATTCAAAGGTCGTTACAGAAAGTATGATTTCAGATGTCTATGGTGATTATCACACTGAGCCTTACTGTCCCTGAAACGTGGCTAAATCATCCAAAAAGCGCACGGGTGTCATAGCCAATTGCACTTGCCTCCCATGATTTAATAGTCATTGAGGCATCCCACTTCTCTCCAGTCAACAATGCATTCATGGAGCATCCATTTCTCCAATAACAGAAGTTCCCATTGTTGAAAAAATGGCTGCTCCATGAACGCTTTGATGAGGAGTGGGATGCCTCAATGATGATTAAATCACAGGAAGCAAACGCTATCACACTGGCAAGCTTTACAGACGATTTAGCCTCATTTCAGGGATGGTAAGACACCATGTAATAATCGTCTATGAAGCCATTCAATACACTGAGGGTTTAAAACTACACTACCAGTATCTCTATGTGCAACTCACTACCCCTTCTAATCTCATGCCTTAGCCACATGAAACTGTTCAACAGTTTTTACTATCAGGAAGTTCTTTCTAATGTTTAGGATCCCCTATTTTGTATAAACACACAGCTTGACTGTTGGTCAGTCTATCTGCAAATTGTGCCATTATCTGTTTTCAGTAACATCAATCACACCATTATTTACTGTAATTAATTACATGTACTATTGGGCTAAACAATTCTCTGATTCCTTTACAGAAGCTACAGAATATATTGGAACAGCCAGGATTACAAATGAAAAATACATACCCCAATATAGCAACAAATCAAGTACTGAGTTCCAAGATTTTCAGAAAAACTTTACAGCAGAGGTACCTTCTACAACATTTTAAAATGAAACACAGTTTAATTAAAATCTCTTGTCAAGACCTAACTGAAGCTAGCTACTCTTGAGTTCTATTGAATTTGATCAACTGGATAATGCATATGAGTTTCATGCACCTTTATAAACCAGTGTCTAAAATATTTACATTTGGCTAGGTCTTGGCTGTATTATCTGCCACCAGAACTTGGTTCCTCCTCTTTTCTTTTTAAAGCAGAATGATAGAAACCATTTCACATGGCACAGCTATCAATCTTTGCATCCCTGAATCAAATATGCACAAAAATTTGGTTTTATCTGGAGTATGGAGGGAATGTGAGGCCAACAACAATCTGCTAAGTTCGAAATCATGCATACAGCAGGCTCCCCTCCACAGGCATTGGCATGGAAAGGCAGTGGTGAGTGGGTAAAAGAAGCAGGGGACATGATTGCAGGAATGCATCCAGAAAACATTGCCTTCCTTTTCCTGCTCCACCTGGTTACAGTTGCATAGAGAACAATGCCCTCAAAATGGTCTGTCCTATCAATTAACTAGGGACAAGTATCATTCAAACAAACCGGATAGGGCTATATTGTACACAGGATATGAATTTATTAATGTAAATGGCATCAGGGCATCACAGGGTGTGTGGAAGGTGTTGGCCACATGAGGTGACACCCAAGGTGTGTGTGTGTGTGTGTGTGTGTGTGTGTGTGTGTGTGATACCAGTGCTCCCCAAATATTTTCCTTTTGACAGAAACAGGCTGTGGCACTTGTTTGCATTCTTTTAAAATGCTGTGTCTCAGTGCAAGAGATGGTGTGAGTGCAGCCAGGCACAATGGGAGGAAAAAGGAGAGGCCTCGCGTTTTCCCCCCTTTACATTAAAATTAAACATTTTTAAATTGTAATTGTTTAATTTTTTCTTTAAGAACATCACATCTTATCAAATTCTTGCTTTAACCACATGGAATTATGTACATGTAAAGACATGTATGATATTATATTAGATTTAATATGATATTAAACATATAATTTTAAATTTTGCTGGTTATTTATGTCAGAACATTACATTCTGTGATATACATTGGCATTACATTCTGTGATATACAGGAATTACAATTTATAGGTTACATTAGTACAAAAATATTAACAAGGACTCTATATGGTGTGGGATGGAGAAGGTCAATGTGGGGTGACACCATGAGTTACCACACCAGATGAAACCAACCTTAGTGACACCACTGAATGACAACCCCTTGGTTTCACTAAGGTATGTAGTATGAGATACCGTGTGTCATGACATCACTCTCAAGGTGTGTGCTTCTCCAATACTGCTGCACACCATGGGATGCTGCTGTGAGGGGAAAGGAATACCCATAACACCATGTCATGAAATGGGATAATTATTAAGAGGAAGAACTTGATGCATGGCTGCCATTACTGGTGTCAGGTTTATTTACTTCATAAAATGTACTATCATTTTGAACAGCTTACTGTGTTAATACATATGTGAGTGAATCACAAATAAGTCTTAGGACAGGAAGGATGGGGAAATCACATGGACTGTTGAGGTGTGGGAGAATAAAAACAACTTCTCAGTCAAGGATCCTGCCCTGAGAAGTTCCAGCAGAATATGAAGAGTGTTTTAATAAATTAAGGATCAGTTAGAATAGGCAAGGAACCTACAGAAATGGTATAATTATCTTTTTTCAGGCACAAACATAGCTAAATTTCATGTAATTTGTGCTCTTTGTTACGGAGATTAACAGCTGTGTGAAAACTTGTGCATGTAGGGATCCAACATTTATGAGGTGATCAATAAATTATTCTGTATGTCCTATAAAGTGAGCTTATAGAGAATGAAAACAAAGGATATAACCATCATCTTGCTAATTTTACAGCTAAACAAATATTTACCACCTGTATTCAAAGAATTATTACAATCTGGAGAAATGCATATAATAATCACTGGGATTCAAGAAGGCAGTTTGATTGTGAATTTCCTCATTGAAATGGTTCTGGACAGCAATGTAACATATGAAGAGGTTGAACATGCTGTAATTGAAGCCTTAAACAATAGCAGAACTCTGGATGTAGACCTCACCAGAACTTCCATAAAAGGTATGGTATTTCTGTAACATGGGACCACGGCTGCATTGCCTTTCCAGTCCCTGCCTGTTTTACAGGTGATCTGTGAACATGCCAAGGTCTGCCCACACATCTTCACAACATCCATCCACTTGAACATCCTGCTGTAAGGTTGGCAGTCCAAAGCTGCAGCACAAGCCAACAGAAAAGGAAGAAATATTCCACAGTATTCCACCACAGACAAGAAGTATTTAAACGTCTGTATTAGCTGAGTGGTCTCACTTCACCACCTCTAGCACTGAATTCATCCCTGTAGCAGTCACATATAGTATTTTAGTGGCTGTCAGCTCCAGCAGGTGGCAAAGTTAATGTATCAGAGAAGACAAATGGACCAATGTAATAGCCACAGTTTTGGTTCCTAGTGTGAAGTCCAAAAGACACTGCAAAAAATAATCCAGTCTGAGACCGCTTTAACTTTCCTGGCTCAGTGCTAGGGAATTGTGGGGACTGTAATTCTGTGAGACATATAGCCTTCTCTGTCAGACAGCTCTGGTGCCACAACAAATGACAATTCCCAGGATTCCCTAGTACTGAGGCAGGGCAGATAAAGCAGTCTCAAACTGGATTATTTCTGCTGTGTGTTTTAGATCCTCTCCTGGAATTCTTAAGGCCACTTCTATGGGCCAAACTAGATGATGCATTCAATATGCATTCAATATGCATGCACATGCATGTGTGTGTATGCAGTTCTCTCTTCTTGAAGCATTTTTATGCTTGACCCAACATTCATCTAGGTTCTTGCTTTTCATTCTACTGTAGACTTTCCAAGAGCTAATTCAATTTCCTAGATTTTTTTCATCATAATTTTCTTCATAATCAACTTCTCATCCTTCAGACTCGGTCTCTATCTCCTGTAACTTTTGTTTCCAAACAGTACAGAATTGCCCTTAGCTTTATGATCAGCTCACCTTAATTTACTCATTGTGTGGCCATAGTGGCATTGTAGTTTATCCTAATAGATGTATTGCATTCCTGGAAGTGTTAGCTTGCTATTGCTGCAATGTTGAATCTGTTGTGTGCTTTAGTTTTAACTTTAAAAGAGCTATGCAAGGTGTCTTGTCATGTAAAACTTATTTTTCATAGCCATAATCTGTCACAATATATAAAAGAAAAAGAAGACTACAAAATTAATTATTATTCAAGGTGCTGAACCTATTGAGAGGTGATGTTTGGACAGCTTTATTTTGCAGGCTAAACCACTGCAGTTTAGAGCTGTTAGTTAATGTCTCCTGTTTAGAGTACAGTATATACTTAACTATCAGTCAAACTCATGTATAAAGGCAGGTTTTGCAGGTCAAAATTATGGATTTTTATACTGACCTGTGTGGATAAGTCAGGGGTAAAACTTAGGGGCATGTAACAAAAGGATTTAAAGGATGAAGCAAAGGAAAACAACGTCAAAGAGCTTACAAAATTCAAGCAGTCATAAATATTTGTGCTCACCTTAAAGGCTGGATGGATGAGAGAATAGAAGTGGGTGAGTCAGTACTTCCAGGACTTTTGCCTTTCACCAGGGGTTGGTTTCTTTTTTCTGAGTTAAAGTACAGTACTTACATTGACAAATGCATAAGTCAACTCAGTTTTTTGGGAGTCCATTTTTGATTACAATTTCTAGGCTTATACATGAGTATCTACAGTAATTCCTTATTATCTTAGTCATTTGTTTCTGGGCCACTAAAATTTATCCTACCATCATGTACCTGTTTCTTAATCTATCTCCTGTTCTGTTTCCTGATATTTTGTGCCATTCAGCTTTCCATTTATTTTTTGTGTGCTCTTTTCTCTGGGCAAAATTTCTTCCACTTCCTTTACAGAACCTGCCCTAATTCTGCTGCCACAATTCCAGTGAGGAATTAGAATGCTTGTGTGCATTGCACAGGATGTCACACAAAATCAGCCAATGACTGGGAACCTGCAAGTGGAAAGCAGCCCCCTGAAAATAAATCACGTTGAACCTGTTTTGTATATATGCAGATATATCATTTGTAGGATCACACAGTGTGTTACTGATGTTAGTGCTTTCTTTCTAAAACTGAGCATTTGGTCTGTAGTGCAAGCATACTCAGTGTTTGCTTGTTTTTTACATTTGCATGCTAATTTTCTTGTTTGTTTTCACTCATTACAGTTGCCCCCGTCTGTCAGCCAGGCCTCAATGGCTGTTCTAAATACGCTACTTGCATTGCAAAAGGTGACACTTATACATGTCAATGTGGGGCAGGATTTTGTGATCTAAGTCCTCTTGTGCCAGGAATACAATGTGATGGTAAGAATAAATTTAAAGTAAATATTGAGATAAATATAATGGCAAAATGTGAGGAAAGCGGCAGTATTCTTAACCTTCACCACTTCAGTGGAGAAATTATTTGGGAAGTACAATTGTCCTACTGTTGTGCTGAGGTCACAACTAAAGTTTACCCAGCACCCTGTGTGTGTGTGTGTGTGTGTGTTTTATAGTTGTGTGGGCTTATTAGGCTAGAAAAACCCTGCCTTTATGTGGCTTTTGCTTATTTGAATGAGCATCATCTAAGAATCCTAAAAACCCTTCCACGTTTTCAGTGTATCCGTGAAAGCCCTGATACCCCACTCACTTATTTTGAAGTTCTAACTCAAATAAAGTATTCTGTATTAGGTATTTTAAGGTGCTCTGGTGTAAGAAAGCAGAGGGCTCTGGAAGTTTCCCTATGCTCTAAATGCAAAAAGAAAGGCTTTCCCCCCCTTTGCTTTCTCAAGGTGAGTGTGGTGCTTCATCTGTCTCACACTACCACTGACTACTATTACAGATTATTACAATTACTGTTTCTTCTCTTATAGATATTAATGAATGCATGGGAAATAACTCCTGTTCCTATTTGGCTTCCTGCAATAACACCATTGGTAGTTATAAATGTCAGTGTTATTCTGGTATAACAGATTTGAATCCAACAAATCCTGGGCGAGAGTGTCAAGGTAAATACATCTTTTTGCTGCAACCTGTCAGTTTGGATTTTAAGCTAACAGCACAATATTGTCAGTGGTAATGCTTATATCTTCAGAAAGTCAATGCATGCAGCAATTTCAGAAGGTTTTCCATTGGATGCAATGGGCCAGAAGGTTGTATGAATAATTCCTATATTAAAATGTCATAAATCTGGTACCAGAATTAGAATATAAGATAAATGTGTGTGATTTAAAATATAGAGTTTAAAGACTACAAATCTTACTTCTTCATCTAAAGGTGGATCTTTTTCTTTTGCACATCTTCTGGTTAATTTAGTTTTGTGTTTGTTTTTCAGATCCCGTCATGTGTTTTAACAAGACCAACTTGTGCTCACAACCCACAAAATGTTTCCGGTCACAACACTATTACATCTGTTCAAGTATGTTATAAATATTTATTATGAACTTCATAGACACTGTAAGATAAGAATGGAAAATGGTTAAAGGTTGGCCAAACAAGTAATTTAAAACGACTTTCTCTAATGACTGGATGCTCTTACGAGAGTTTCTATAAGAAAATGTACTTCTAAACATATATTAAAAACTCATGTTTCGTTGAGCACCTGAGTATTTTTAAGCACACATCTGTGAATAAGGTGCTGAAAAGTAATCTATACAGATTTGTTTCAGTTAAAACATTTTATTCCATAATTTTTCTGTCAAGTTTTGCTCATTTAAAAATATAAAAATGTAGGAATTTTACTTCCGTAAAAATATAATAAATAATAAAATAAAACTTGTATTTATATCCTGCTTTTCTGTGACAAGACAATCAAAGCAGGATATAAATAATATTATAAATAATAAATAATAAACAAAATCTTAGAACAGAAGTCAAGTACATAATAGTATACACTAATAAAGATTTGAAAATAGTTTTATAACTCTCTGAAGTGATACAACAAATAAGACATCAAATGCTCTGAGCTCGACTCTAATCTTAATAATTAGTACTAGAAAAATCAGTCAAATGCTGCACCAAGAAAATTCATATCTCAAAATAAATCATTCTCACAGCACCTAGATACTTTTATTTATTTTATATAAACAATAGAACCTGTTATTTTGCTTTCTACAAATGTAGAATGCTTTAGCGTAGCACATTGTGATCTGAAAGGCAGCATGAGTAGGTAAGGGAAGTCAAAATATATAAATAAAAGATTTTTTGAAAATGTATGCCTACCTCCCACTGGAAGAGAGGAGGAAAAAATAAAGGAACATCAAGTCATTGCTGATAACTGTGTAACATTAAGCTACAGTTATCAAATCATTGCTGATAACTGTGTAGCTTAGTGTGTGTGTGTGTGTGTGAGAGAGAGAGAGAGAGAGAGAGAGAGTTTTTAAAGGAAGTAACTAGTGTCTGAGGTATTCATACAATCATGACACACAGGATCAAGGAAGGCTATACAGTATGTAGTCAAAAAAGGAAATTTGTTGCTAAAAATTGAGGATACGGGTTTGCATGAAATGTGGACATGCTAATGAATACATATAGCTACACATTTATTTAGTAATAATTATGCTGTGGTCTTTCAAGTTGACTCTGACTTATGATGTTTCTACCATAGGGTTTTCTTGGCAAGATTTACTCAGAGGAGGTTTGCCACTGCCTTCCTCCTAAGGCTGAGAAATCCCAAGGCCACCCAGTGGGGTTCCATGGCAGAGTGGAGATTTGAACCCTTGTCTCCCAAAGGCCTAGTCCAACACTCAAGCTCACTACATCACACTGGCACCTTAGAAATAATTTAAATAGAAGTACCTTCACCATAATGGAAAGATTGTGACCAGATGACCTATGTGCCAGCTTAGTCTGCTGTCTGGATATAACATGTTGGTTGGTAACCTCAAGGTCCCTGCTGTTCCTCAGACAGTCTTTTAACAAGTGCTGAACTTGACAGCCCTACAAATAGAAAACACCAGATTAATTCTTTTCAGAAGAAATTTACCAAAGACTGACATACATTCTAATAGAGAGCTATCATTTCACATCTCTTCAAGTACATGACTGCCAATTGTAAAATGAGATGCATATCCATCCTAGCACCAAGCACCAGATAGTAACATGGGAGACAAAAACTACTAACCCTTTATGATGGGCTGCAAGAGAGAAATTCTTTCTGAGTGAACACTGTGTTGAGTGAATCCTTATGGTGACCCCAATAATGTAGTTAAAATGAAAACTTTTAAAATAAAAGACAGCAGAAATAAGAGCCAATTCAATGTGTGTTTGTACATGGTGGAATTTGGGACAACCTGCATGTTTTTGACAGTTATAGTAATAACAGATAGTAGTCAGAGCCTAGGTTAGATGACCATTAGGTTTGGGATACTTAAATGGAGGGAAATAATAGTGAGATGTGGGAAATTACTTCTGAGAAGGGATCAATTGAAATGTCAACTATGCTGTATTTCTTTTCAGGCAAACAGGCATTTGCTTGCAACATTTTATTCAAAACTTGGAAATTTATATCTCCTGAACTTTATGACCCTGAAAGTGACATCTATAAGAATCTGACTGACAGTATCAGAAACACTGTGAGTTGTTTTATATCCCAAAAGGTTATATAAAAGACTATGAAAACATTAGCATTTGTTTTACTTGTTATGAAGACAGTGTATTAATTATCTTTTTAATAAATATACCGCACACATTGTGCACATTCTTGGAGGATGGGGTCATCAATGGCTTCTAGTCATAATAGGCATACATTACTGCCAGCATCCAAAGGTTGAATGCCTTCTGTATCAGTTTGGAGGGCATATGAGCAAGGGAGAGAGGGCATATGAGCAAGGGAGAGAGGTGTTGTTGCTGTCACATCCTGCCCAAGGGCTTCCCATGTAGAGCCAGCTGGTCACTATATAAACAGAGGCCATGTCTGCACAGGCCAAATAATACATCCTTCCTTCCATCCTCACAACAATGATTCCAGACAATGTAGGGTCTAATCCCTGATTCTGGTTGAACTGTCCAGACAACATATGGCTACTTTAGCACCGAACCGGCAGTATACCACCCTTTGCATGAATTTTAAAAAGCCAGAAACATAAGTGACCTACCTACCAAGGTTCTTCTTGCAAGGCAATTGGTGGTAAAAGGTGTGAGGTATAGGTTTTTCTAAGTACCAAAATACCAAATTAAATTAATCAGGACAAAACAAGTGAAGCAGCAATTTCCAATTTATTAATTACATTCTTGCAAGAAGGGGTGTCTCAGACAAGTAGGCACACCTCTTTTACACAATATTTATAAGACATTTTCTGTTACAATATTATATCTGCATTTTTATTGGATGATGTACAACTCTAGAAACTCCCATTACATGAGTATTCTCCACACCTACTTCATATTCATACAATGCATGTTCATGTAAATTAGTCATTATAGATTCATGGGTGTGTTATAATATTCATGAGCCTTCATTAGGCATGCTCAGAAGAGAAAATTTCTTGAAGTCTAATTTATCTTTTATTAAAAAGAAATCTATTATAATTAACTATACAGCCTGAGATTGCGAGTTCTCCCCCAAAGTCTTGCACCTGTTTATCTAATTGACCTTGTATGTAATGCCTATTCTTTTGAAGCTTGTACACCCAAAATTGTTACAAGCTTAGTGCTAGCTATTCTTTTATCTTAAACTAAAAAAACCCATTTAGTCGGTATTATTGGCACCTATTAAAAGATTGTTTTGTAAGGGTAACCATCTTTTTTTAATCTGGAGCCTGAATGTGTGTGTGTGTGTGTGTGTGGTTTGTATTTTATAAACCATTCCTGTCTTTCATATAATTTTATCTCTATTAGCTTCACACACACACACACACACACACACACACACACACACACGAACATATATTTATTCGTGTGTTAAATCTAAAACATTCATTTCTCTCAAAAGCCCTGATATAGAAGGGGATGCTCCAGTTGGAGCTGTAGTGCTGATTATGCTTGCTCTCTTTTTTCTCAGTCATGTAATCCTTCCCACAGAATGGTTGTAGTCACTTTGGAGGTTATCACATGGGAGCGACAGTGTCCTTCTGCCCTCCTTAAACTTGGCTAATTGCTTGATCGAGGCCAAAGATTATCCTTCTCCCATGAGTAAAGTGTCATGGATCCATCATTTGGTATTAACGAGAGTTCCCATTAATACCAAATGACTGCTCCATGACACCTTGCCAACGGGAGAAGTGCACGGGGATGGCTCCATGATACTTTACCCATGAGAGAAGGACGGCAGAAGCACACAGAGGTGTGATTCCCGATCACGCAATTAGCTGAGTTTAAGGACAGGAGAAGGAGTGACTCTGTCTCTCCCATGTGATAATCTTCTCTGTCCCAGGGGAAAGATGGGGAAGGAACTGTCTTGCTAGGTGATTTTGCCTGCCATCAACAATTTCTTCTTAGTAGTCTTTCTCTGATTTTCCTTGTTCTCGCTGGTGGGCCTTGGGATGGTACTCATTTGGTATAACATGATTAATCATGGCTATCGTATTACACTTTGTGAAAACTGAATTTTATAATTTAAACTATTCATTGTGTGTCTCTCTTTACTGATAGCTTCAAATTTAAATGTTTTCAGATCATGGAAGGAATGAAAATGAAGCTTGGAGAAGACAGCTTTGATGTCATGATGGCTGGATTCCGACCTGGAAGTGTAGTTGCATATTTTACATTTCTGTGGCAAGGACAACACTTCATTGATGAAAGAACATTTACAGCAAATTTAACAGAACTTGTGAAAGATATGCTTAATAATCAAACAAAAGTAACAGTCAAAGGTGAGTGGTAGAAAACCTTTTCTTTTCTTTTTCTGTCTGTGACACATAGAACTGCATATGTGCAATCTGCTGAACTGTTTGGAAATGTAGTTAAACAGGCACCTTCTGGTATCTCTTTATAGCTACAAGGGACCCAAATACAACTTTTCTAAAATGGCACCCTCTGGTTATGTTGGAGTACAAATCTCACCATCTCCAGTCTTTATTGCCATGGCTGCCTTAACTGATAGTCATCCTAGTCATAAGGCTGGAACGTTATTCACAATATTTTTTATTCTGAGCATGAGATCTGGAAACACTGGGGTCAAATTGTTTCCTTAGGACATGTCCTTTCTCCTTCCAGAGCATTCAATAAGAAGACCACATATCATGGAGTTTTGCCGTCGGAATTAAAAGAGATTATTTATTTATTTAGTCCATTTATATCCTACTCTCCAGCCAAAGGGTCTTCCAGGATGGTTTATAGTTCGTTAATCTGACAGTTCCATGCCCTCAGGCTTACAATCTAAATAAGACATGATACAAGGAAAAAGAGATGCCAGTGGGGGAGAAGATTAAGTCCAACAGAGGCTAGCTGCTGTTCTATCCCTCAGAGGACAGAGCAAGAATAGAGCCATAGAGTTTGTAGAGACCACAAGGGCCATCCAATCCAACCATCCTGCCATGCAGGAATATACAATACATAATGGCAGATGAGAGAGGCTCTCATGAGCCTCTGGGCCAGGACACAATGGCGCTGTGCCTGGCTGCTATTCTCTCCCTCAGAGCCCAGCACAGTAGCAGTTGGAACATGGAAGAAGGGTTCTCACTAGCTGCTGGGTCGATTTCCCCCTCCCTCCATTCCACATACAGGAAAAATGGAATAGTATTTGAATCTTTTTTTAAACACTGTCAATATGATAGCATTCTTCACCATGAAAGTGGGCTACTTTAAGTAGGCACAGAGGACAGTGTCTGGCACACACATTTCTGTCTTCCAGTAAACAGTAACAGATTGTTGTCTCTCCTTTCCTATCCCATTCACATACACTTTAATCATCACACATCTTACAGGGACCATTTCACACTATACAATTACAGTTGCCCCTCCTCATTTGTGGCTTTGACTTTTGTGGAGTTGAATATTTGCGGTTTTTATTAATATGTTCTCTCTAGGAATCTCTAGGTCCTCCAGCACAGCTCTGCATGATGTTGACCATAGAGTTGTGCTGGAGAACCTAGATGTTCCTAGAGAAAACACATCTCTAGGCATTTGTAGGTCCTCCAGCATGATTCTATGATCAACCTCTGACAAATGTTAACCATGGAGTTGCATTGGAGGACCTGGAGATTCCTAGAGAGGTGTTCTCCTATATAAAAAGAATAGTGTTTTTTTTTATTTGCGGTTTTACCACATTCATGGGGGTCTTTCTCATTTAACCCCAGTGAATGTGGAAGAACCACTCTATAGTGTTATGATGGACCCTTTTGTAACCCACTATTCACTAAATAGTCAGGCAGGGTTCATTCAGATGAAACATTGGTGGATCCTCCACCCATGGCTGCATTAGCATCTCCCCTTTACACAAACATAAGCAACAGCAACAAATAATTCCTAGCAATTAACTGTTTCCTTCAAGTGTCCCACTTAAATTGTATATATTTTTTTAAAAATCACAATGCCTCCAGGAATCCAGTGGCTGTATTAATCAATTAAATATAATTTATGTTTTAACATGAATATTATAAAATTCAAATAACAAATCCCAAAGTTCTTTGTACAGTACTGATGCCTTGTATGGGCCTCCTGAATGGCTGTAATATTTAAAAACTATCCCTATAATCAATGTCTTTTTCATAAAGATATTGTTTACGCATACCTGTAATACAGTCGGCCCTTAGTATCCGTGAGGATTCCTTTCTGGACCCATCCCCCATGAATGCCAAAAACCTCAAGTCCCATAATTTCTAATGGTGGTGTATATGCATGTGGCACACACTGCTATTTGGGGCCAATGTGGTATGCCATCTGCGAAAGTTGTAATCCACGATTGGCAAGCCCACAATTGGGGCAGGTGGGCTATATTTAAAAAAAACAGATGAGTTCTATTCTCCTCAAGAATGTTTTCAGCCAGACCTTCTGAGCTGTTTGGGAAAACATGCATATAGATTTTTTTTGTGTACTCCATTTACACTCAACTCTTTATAATGGCTTAAGTAACAACATGGATTACATATTCACATCACATCAACAAACCATGTCCTACACTAGAGGTATCTAGGAATACAGTGGGACTTTGGTATCCATGGGGGGGATCCATTCCAGACCTCTCCCAGTAGATACCCAAATCCAGTACATACCTTAAGTCCTGTTGTCCCCAGAGGCTGTCCCTAATGGTGGCATGGCCATGTACACGCACCACTACTGGAGACAACGTGCGGCTTGCCATCCACAGATGCTTAAATCCGTGGATGACAAGTCCACAGATACCGAGGGCCCACTGTATTATGCATTCATAAAGTCCAGATAATTGAGTGGCATTATTACTAAGGCAACTTTCCCAGAAAATTAGGCAAGCATGCACACACACACACACACATGCATACACACACTTATCTATCTGCTTCAAAAGCCCCATAACTTAAATAAAGAAAGACATATGTGAGTAATGCCTTCATTATGTGTTACTAGGGAGAACAAACAGTGTACAACGAAATATTAATTAAGGTGTAAGAAAGATAAATGCATGCATTGTTTTAAATGTGGTACAGTTGATATGTAGTGGTTTGAGCACTGGACTATGACTCTGGGGACCAGGGTTTGATTCTCCTCTTGGCCATGGAAACCTACTGGGTGACCTTGGGTAAATCACACAAACTCAGTCCCAGAAAATCCTGTGATAGATTCACCTTAGGATCTCCTTAAATAATAATTAAAAATGAGTTGAAGGCACACAGCAACAACAGTTGACATAAGTTGCCTCTGCGCAAGCCAACTGAATTTCTATATATGTGGATCCATGTCCCACTGAGTTAAATAGCTTTCCTCCAACAGAGGATGCCTATGATATCTGCTGAAGTGCAGCCCAATTCCTTACTCAGTAGAAAGCTCAACTGAATGGAATAGGGCCTGCTTCTAGGTAAGAATGCATTGTATTTCCCAGGCTCTGGATGCATTGTATTCCCAGGCTCTAGATAAGGATGCACTGTACAGTGCGCCTGCGTCATACGTGGGCGTGCTATACGTGGCTTTAACCACATGTGGTAAGCCACGCAGGGCACAAGGGGTGGCGCATCCCATTGGAATGAATGGGGCGTGCACCCACCGCACCGCTGCATGCACGAGCCCCATTCATTCCAATGAGGCTTGAGCATGCGCTGAATTTGGCATATGCGGGAGGTCCGGAACGAATCCCCCGCATAAGCCGAGGGCGCACTGTATTCCCAGGCGCTGAAATGACCTGCCGGACAAGATCCGTCATTTTACCACCTTGGAAGCCTTTTTAAAAAGCAATCAATACGGATCTCTTCCAGCAGGCCTTCCCAGATCAGCCTCCTTGACATGCTTCCCCCTGCTACTACTATTACTGTTGCTGTTATTTCTACTGCTCCTAACATTGATATTGACATTGGTACCAGTATCACCATCCCTGCCCCCTCTCTCCTATAGGATAACTTCTGCACAATTCACCCAAAAGTTTTTTTCTTTTCTTTTTTATTATGCTTGTATTGGCTTTATACTATCTGCTGTTTAATCCTATTTTATGGCTTGGACTTATGGTTTTACGATTGGGGGAGAGCTGGGTTTTTGGGATCTGTCTTTTTAATTATAATTTTAACTTCATGCAGTGTCATTTTACTGTTGTGATCCACTTTGATCCCTGTGGAAAAAGTGGAATGTAAATACATTATTATTATTATTATTATTATTATTATTATTATTATTATTATTATTATTTTCAATATTCTAAAGCCCATATCCATTGTTATTATTTGATTGATTCAATGTTTTTTGGCAAATTCTCCATGAAGCTGGGGGTCAAGGAAGGGATCAGCATCTCCTTATTTGTTCCACTTTAACTTTATGTCCCTAAACATTTCTGCATTTATTTGGTACTTAGCTAATTTTTTCAAAATATACTTTCAGAAATTCCAACATCAAAACCAGTGGAAGAAGAGTCAACCTGGAAAACTGGAGTAATTGTCCTTGCTGTCTTCTTTTGCATTGCATTAATATCTATCCTGGTGATAATCTCAGTGTGGCTTTATATGAAGAATAAGACTGGCAAATATAGGACTGAACTGCAAGGAATCATGGGAAATTTTGCATATTCGCGAAGAAACCTATAAACATTCCCACTGCTTTCTAAGCCTGTACTATTTTTCACTAAACATTATATAGTTATTAGAAGACAGACAAAGCATCGAAGGTGAACATCAACAAAACTGCAGATTATAATAGTTCATTTGGGAAGAAAATGGATGTGATTTCCTGGAATCCCCCTGATTGTTCAAGGGAACATTATAAAACTCGAAGAAGCAGAGCCTGATTTTGCATCAAAACAGCATTTCATCAAAAGAAATTAATCAGAGTCCGGATTAATTATTTTCAAACATATCACAGTGTCAGACTCAGACTCTTTTTGCATATAATTGAAGATCTAAAAAACAGTCTGAAATCGTAAGTCATATTTTAATGTGGATAAAAGAATGCACTGTAGTCCTGTTCTTCTTTCTTGTTCTACACAGCAGTAGCAGTTACTGTGATGCCTGTTGATACAAATCCTTGCACTTATTGATTAAGCTTTGAACATAAAGAAAATTTGCAGAGTGACAACAAAGGGAGAGTTACATATAGTCCTGTTCGCGCACTTGGGATCTATGGCTTTGGTATGGACTGCAAGCAGGGAGGGAAAAAATGGGGTGTGCACGGGAGTGTGCCCCCATTATAACCAATGCGTCTTGAATATCTGCGATATTTTCAATTTGCTGGGTGGTGGGGGGGATGCCTCACAATATTGGGAGGGACAAGTGTACTTTCCTTTACAAAGCTATTCAGTTCTCCTGTTTTGCTCCTGCTTAAAAAGCTTTGATTACAATCCCCACAGTTTGAAAAACTCATTCCTCTGAGCTCTCTTTAGGTTCAGCAGTGAGTTAGGTGCATGCCTTGAGTGTAAGGATCCCCATCAGGGTCAGATGATAAATAATATCAGCTTTGACAGTATGGCTCACCTATCAGAGGGAGCAACTGGAATTAGTTCTCTCCATCTACCACACTAATATGATTTGTGCTGTCAATGTAGACATCCCTAGTAAGGTAGTAGAACTAAGGTTTACAAAGTCAAAGCACTGGAACTTCTCAGTTAATAGGGAAGATGATGTTATCAGGCTTTTCTATTTCCCTGTGAGCTTCACTGGAGTCTTTGCAGAAATATGGGAGATGAATTTGCCCAGCAGGAATACACTGTTAAGAGTTATCCCTGCTGTAACGGGTAATCTACTTGCCTGATCTCTGTGCTTTTATTTTCTTTCAATTCAATTTTGTTTTAATATTATTATTTGTTTAAATGTTGTGCTTCTATTTGAAACTTTTAAAGTTGTGAGTTACCTTGAAACCCACCTTTTGGGAGGAAGCAAGGCTAGAAATCAAATGAATAATAATTAATAAACAATTAATTAAATGAATAACTACCCATTAGAGTTTTTAAAATGCCTGTTCCTGGTAGAGATGAAAACATCTAGAACTGATTAGTTGATATAGATCAAGATAGCTGCTTGCATTTTTTTAATTCTTGAATGTGTGACTATAAATGTCATTCTGAGTGCCGTATTTCAAACTTTATGACTGCTCTCTTGAACAACTATCAACTTGGTGAATTCATGTACAGCTTTAACCCAGAAAAGGGGCTTTCTTGTCAGGATAATAAATAATACTTCAATCTTAAAATAAAATTGATTATTCCATGGTAAATGGGATGAGTACTGATGGTCTTTTGATATTTATATTATTGCATTATTTTTATGCATTGCACAAGCCAGGAAAATTGTGGCTTAATCATTTGAAAAATTGTACATAGTTCAATCAGATCAGCAAATATAAGTTGACAAATATTGTGCAATATGTATAAATATAAAAGATTATTAAAATGTAATACTGATAGTAATTTATATGGCTGCTTCTTTTTACTCCTGTTTAAATAAAACCATATTGGTATAAATTTAGAAGTACAGTAATGTACATATCAAACCTCAATTTGTATAATTATATTTATTTTAAATCCCTTTAAGATGCATATTATTACATGATATTCAAAAGAGTTTCAAATAAATTAATTATTTTTACTATATCATCTTTGTGAGGGCTCTGTTTATTTATAATTGCAATACAAATAGTTAGTTTTATTCAAAAAATGACAATGACTGAGTCAGGACCAAACTAGACATGTATTTTATCATATAGTTTATTATTTGATAGCTATGTTTTCTTGTTTTAATAGCTGGCTCACATGGGTAAGGAGGCAAGCTGGATCAGGACCATGGCATGGAAGACCTTAACACTTTCTCCCCATGATTCTAGTTGGAATCCTGCCAGTCATAGGATAAGTAAAGTACACTAACAGGAACTTGTTTCCCACCACAAATAGCAAGCATGAGAAGCCATTTTGGGTGGGACTGCACCATGAAGAAACAGTGAAAGCCGCCCCCCATGAGTCCTGAGTCATCAATCACATGGTTGTCCCTAGTCATCTAAGAGATGTCAAACCATGAAAATAATCATGTCTTCTTTGGCCTGCTAGGTTAACTTTTGTGATCAGCAGGTGAAAATTTCAAGTATACAAAGATCAAAGAATCCTACTCAATTTGAGCAACTATTTTTTTAAAAAAAAAATCTAGTTAGAAAATATTCATTGTACAGATAACAGAATCTGAGACTCCGTTTTTGGTGTAATGATTATGGGCTTTGAAGATCTATGTTCTAGCCTTTACTTAACTATGGGTCACCGTGTGGTCTTTGGCCATTGCCTGTCAGAACCTGGGAAAGTTACTCAGAAAGGTTTCCAGGGGATTCTGGGAGCTACGATGTATAACAGGAATGCTTCCCAAGCTCTAACCACTTTCTGGCACCTACCTCACAGCTAGTTCACAGTTGTGAGGATAATATGAGGAGAAGAGTCAGGTATACTAATCTTTGCTTACTGGAGGAAAATGGATGTGTGTGTGTCTTCAAATCACCTGTTGACCTATGACAACCTCATGAATTTCATAGCATTTTCTTGAGCAAGAATTACTCAGAGGTAGTTTTACCAATTCCTCCTTCTGAAATATAGCCTACAGTACCTGGTATTTATTGGTAGTCTTCCATCCTGCTTAGCCTCCAAGATCAGGCAGGATCTGGTACCTTTAGATTTAATCTGTGCTGGATGGGTTACACTCCTGCTGAAGACACAACTTTGCAATTTGGTGTACTTCTGTATTCAGTTCTGAACCTGGATGTTAAGGTTTTGTCAGTGACTAGGACCTAATTTGCACAAATAAACAAATAAATGTCAAGGGGTACCTGGAAAGGCCTATGGTAGCTCCAGTGATGTATTCAAGTCAATGACTCCAAGTCTCAAATCAAATCTCAAATCTCTATGTCCAAGTCTCAAGTCATGTCTCAAGTCTTTGCAAGATACTTTCCAGTCAAGTCTTAAATCAGGGAGCCAACTTTAACAGGAAAAGAAAGGAAGAGGTAATGAGGTGTATGAGAGAGGGTGGAGCTTCAATCATTAGAAAATCAAGAAGATGTGCACAAAGTTTAGTTAAAAAATAAATTATCAGACACAATTTATCAAGGTTGCATCTTAGGAAAAAGAGGTTTACTCAGCAGCCTGTCCCTACAGCACATCGAAAGAGCCTTTCAAAGTTTTTCCTAGGATTAGCAGGCAAACTTCACCACCATAACACAGGACACATTTCTTGGAAGGGAAGAGCAAACACGTTAGGCAATGGGCTTGAGGGAAGAATCTACAGGAAGCAGGGGTTTCCTGTACAGCAAACATAAAATATTTTTGTGAATTTTTTTGGGCTATAAGGCCATATTCTAGAAGAGTTTATTCCTGATGTTTTGTCAGCAGCTGTGGCTGGTATCTTCAGCCATATTACACCGGTGCTCAGAGATCTGCATTGGCTGCCTATTCGCTTCCGGGCACAATATAAGGTGTTGGTGATGACCTATAAAGCCCTAAATGGCTTGGGCCCAGGATACCTGAAGGACCGCCTCTCCCCGTACATTCCGTCCCGCACCCTCAGAACATCGGGGCAGCAACTACTTAGGGTGCCAGGGGCTAGACTGTCCTCCACTACAAGGAGGACATTTTCCATCGCCGCCCCGGCCCTTTGGAACACGCTGCCCACAGAGCTCCGCTCGGCCACCTCCCTGGTCCAATTTAGAAAGGATTTAAAAACCTTTCTATTTCAGGTTGCATTCCCCGACTAAAGTCCAGTGGGCCTCCCTTCCTCTTTTGTGGCAAAGAGGATTGGCTAACAGGGGTTTTATACTGTTTTTGTGTATTTGTTTTAATCTCAATGTATATGATATGTTGTGTTTTTATTATGCTGTTAACCGCCCTGATCTTTGGAAGGGCGGTATAAAAATAAAATTTTTATTATTATTTATTTTATGAAGATGCCAGCCACAGCTGCTGGTAAAACATCAGGAGTAAAATCTTCTAGAACACGGCCTCATAGCCCAAAAAACCCACAAAAATCTATGGGTGCTGGCCACGAAAGCCTTTGACTTCACAAACATAAAATATCTCTTCCATCGTGTGACTGGTAGGCAAAAAGCAGTTTGATGGAAGTGTTGTTCAAAAGAGGAAACTGTCTTCCATTCTGCAATGCTTGTGGATGAAGTTAGGCCAACAAGTCAATCGCTAAAAATATACAAGACATGAGTCAAGTCAGGTTGGTGTTTCATTTATTGCCAAGTCAAGTCAAATCAAATCACTGAAGGAACTTGAGTCCAGGTTGAGTCTGAATCTAGGTTGAGTCTGAATCAATTGAGTCAAGTCTACATGACTGGGTAGTTCAGAAGAATAGTACATATCTTGTATTCAGAAGAGCTTGGGTTTAGTCCCTGGCATCTTCAACTAAAAGGTTCAGATACCAGGTGTTGTGAGAGGCCCTCCAAAGGTACCAAAAGTCACAATGGACAATACAGTACCATCCTGACTCTGTGTAACACAGCTTCATATGTTCAAATATGTCCACTTCCATGATTCAGGGGGGAAATGTAGGGAACCAAAGTGTGATTAATCAGTGATAAACATGTTACTTACAGGACTTGACTAATATTAACTTTAATTATGACCAAAATGTTGTTTGTTAAACAGTTCATTTTCTAGATCACACACACAAAATCTACAACCAAGTACAGCATTCATTCACTGTACTGGTGCACACTTTTTTGTGTCACACAATATTTTGTTGCTGTGTGCCTTCAAGTCATTTCTGACTTATGGTGATCCTAGGGAGAGCCTATCATGTGATTTTCTAGGGCTGAGAATGTGTGACTCACCCAAGTTTGCCTAGTAGGTTTCCATGGGCAAGCTAGGAATTGAATTCTGATTTCCAGCATCCTAGTCCCACCCTCAAGCCACTTCATCATGCTAGCTTTAGGCACATAATATAAGACTCCATAAATATTTGCCATGGACCTTTCCAGTGTAAAGCTACTTATAATGACAACAACTATAGTGCCAAACCATGTATGAGGCTTAATGCATCCTGGGGACTATGGAGGGAAAATCAGGTAATTAAAAGGCATTTTCCCAGGAAAGTTTTGCGATTGCGACGAGGATTTTCAGACAAAGTGGTGATCTAAGAGGACTTACCCTAGAAAGAACCATGAATGCTCTGGCAACAAACCATTAATGGGATTTCCCAGTGAAGGGTTTGTTACTGGAGCATTCTTGGTTCTTCCCAGGATAAGTTCTCTCAGATTGTGATGTGTGTGAAAATCTTCACTGCAACTTTCCTGGGAAAATGCCTTTTCAATCCCCTGACCCCCCCCCCCCCCGGCCACCCCGTGTGATAGTATCCAAAGTTGGGAAATGAAATCAAACAGCACTAGACTGATGTTTTGCAGGGGCAATTGAACTGTGTCTTCCTTAGAACTGTTGAGGAGCCAATGTTTATTAAGTCAGTGCACACAGGGAGAGTACATTTAGCCTTTTCCCAACAGAATCCCAAAGAAAATACCCTCCCCAGTGCCACTATGGAGATTAAATTGGGGGAAAGACACTCCTATTGCCAACGTGGTTCATTGTTCTGATTCTACCAAACAGCACTTACAACACTTTGGAAGCAGTAATATAAACATCTACCACTAGATGTTGCTAGCTGCGTTAATTTCATCTCTGATAGCACAAGTGATGTTCAAATTACAACTAAGCTATTTAGTCATTGGAGAAGGTGGTACCAGTGCCAAAGTACAGTTTGCTGTGATGACGAACAACACCTAGGAAAGAAACGCCAAACTCTGTGCTGCTGTTGTAACAGTAAACCCTGTACCAACACAAGCTTCATTGTTTTTGTTGCATTCCTTCAAATTATGTTAACCCCAAGGCTAGGTTCTATCACAATATTTATTTATTCAGAGAGGGTTTTGCCTTTGCCTTCCTGTGACTTGCCTAAAGTCGCCCATGGGTTTCCACAGCTGAGTGGGTATTCGAATCCTGGTTTCTAGAATGCTCAAACCATTGTATCACACTGGCTGTAAAACAAACATTACCTCATGTTGAAAAGTATATTAGGAATAAGAGGCTAGTTTCCAATTAGCAAAAAGTGGGAATTCAGCCATACTTTTTTTTAAAAAAAAAAATCTGTTTCTAGAATGAACCATCTAGCAGTTGAAGTTCCCATCTAAAACTATTTTTCAAGAAATAAATGCAAGAACACTTGGAGGATCAAATTTAATTGATCAGATCCCATGGCTTAAAAATGCTTGTTGTTTGCAGCACTCTGAAAGAAAGGGTAACTACTATGTTCTGTGGAAATATAACGGGGCAGCAAAGAAAAGAAGAAGAAAAGGCAATGTTCCTTAAAAGAGGCATACTTAAAACAAAGGTATCTGACAAATTTAATTTTCATATGCTAGAGTACATAGAGTGGTGTTTATTTTTTGTCTGAGCAAGTCAGGGCATGAACAGATGGGATAACAGCCAGCAAGGGAGATCACAAAGGATCACCCTGAAACGTAATTCAGATTCAGAACTACAAGCACAACAGCAAAGAGGCCTGTGGACAAGCCCAGAAGGGGAGAGGGAAAAGTGTGTAGCATGTGGTTCAAATGAAGTTTACAGAGAGTTCAGGGCATGCTTATCAGATTTGCAGATGACACCAAAGTAAGAGGGGTAGCTAATACCCCAGAGGATTGGATCAAAATTCAAAATAACCTTAATAGATTAAAAAGCTGGGCCAAAACTAACAAAATGAATTTCAACATGTAAAAAAGACATGCACAGATAGCATGGAGGACACTTGGCTTGACAACAGTACATGTGAAATCTAGGAGTCCTAGTAGACCACAAACTGAATATGAGTCAAGGTTAAGGGGTGACATGACGGCCATGTTTAAATATTTGAAGGGATGTCATACTGAGGATTTTTGTTTTCTGCCACTCCAGAAGCTAGGACATGAAGCACATGAAGCAATGGATTCAAACTACAGGAAAAGAGATTCCACTTAAACAATAGGAGGAACTTCCTGACAGTAAGAGCTGTTTGATAGTGGAACACACTCCCTCAGAGTGTGGCGGAATCTCCTTCTTTGGAGGTTTTTAAAAAGAGGCTGGATGGCCATCTGTCAGGGATGCTTTGATTGTGCGCTCCCACATGGCAGGGGTTGGACTGGATGGCCCTTGTGGTCTCTTTGAACTCTATTATTCTATGGTTCTAGGGCAAGCAAAGACAGACATTCAAATCCAAATAGGTTTGAGGAGATGAACACACATCATTAAGAACTCTAAACAAAATGTGACTACTGGCAGCTCTCTCCTATTAATTTATGTAGGAACAATTTTGAATAAGGTTGTGAACAACCTGTAGCTATTGCCTTCTGCTTCAGATCTCACTTTAATACTCTCTTCTGTCAGGGGCATGGCTAAATTTTGCCCGCTCCTAAAAGGAAAACCTTGACTGGGGCTGCATCTGCACTGCAGAATTAAAGTAGTTTGACACAACTTTAACTGTTGTGGCTCAAAGCTATGACATTCTGGGATTTGTAGTTTTGTGAGATATTTAGCCTTCTATCAGAGAGCTCTGGAGCCATGACAAACTAAAATTCCAGGATTCCATAGGATGGAGTTATGACAGCTATGTCAAACTGTATTAATTATGTAGTGTAGCAGCAGCTCAAGACATGTTAGATGTTCAGCATTTTAAAGTTGCAAGTCCCATTAAACTCAATAGGGCATGCTTCTGAATATACACACACATATATGAATATATGCCTTGGTAGTCTCTGTTATCCTGCTAGTTCATCATGATAATAATAGTTATAGTCCTCGTTATTGCCATCATCATCATCATCATCATCATCATCATCATCATCATCATCATCATCATC
>NC_056524.1:71585630-71700013 GCF_019175285.1 Sceloporus undulatus
TCCCTTATCCCCAAATATTTGATTATTAGTTATAGTATTCTTGTGATTACTAGTAGCTGGTGGCTTCCATGTTAGTGGGGCAGTGAAGCCACTCCACATATTAATCCACTTTTTAAGCTAAGGATTCTGAACCTATTTTGAGGAGTAGATCCAGCATTTTGGGTATTTTGGGAATAATGTTCAGCACCTTGGATTAATTTACAGTCCAGACTAAACTCTAGAGCAGATTCACTGTCTCACTGACACAGAAGCCACCAGCTGTTACTGTGATGATAGATAAGTGGGGTGAGGGAGGATTCCACAATCTGATTATAAAAAAGGCAAAACAAGACAAAAAACGTGTCCAGTGGTGGGCAAGTTAATGGGAGCAATCCCTTCAAAGCTGAATTTAGAAATAAAAATTCTTTGGTTTGGAAAAATTTCTCTGGTTGGATACAGTTTAAGCAGTGGTCAGGAGGTGTTAAAAGCAGTGCACAGGAGGTGTCATATGTTGTTAAAAGCAGTGCTTGGGAAAGTGTTAAAACCAAAGAAAGGGATAGGTTGTTTTTTCTGCTCAGTGCAGAGCTTGACTTTCCAATCACAGCGATCTTTTCTTATTCATTAGACTGTGTGTGCATTTGCAGTGTAGAAATAATGCAGTTTGACTCCACTTGAACTCCATCACTCCATCCTACAGAATACTGAGATCTGTAAATATGTAAATAGTCTATGCAAATAGTATTTACAAATGAATTTGTAGATAATAAATATTGTCTGAGGGAGATATCTGAGGTGTTGCACCCAATAGGTTTGGTATCTTGGACAGCTCCTTTAAAATTTGGACCATGGTGTTGTTTTAGTGCGATGATGCAAATAAGCCAACTCACGAATTCCAAGTTTGTTATTCACACAATTTTGTCATCGGAACCACATCTCTCGCATCCTTCCATGTTCTGTTGCTCAGGCATGCTCACCAGCCCTGTGCCTCCCCACAAAGAGTGTGGCAATCCCTGGGACAAACTGTCCCTAGCTGGATGTCCGAAAGCAGTGGCTGTGGCAGTGGCAGCAACATCTCTTGCTGATCCCTGGAGCCGCTGGCTGCCAAGAGACAATAGGAGCATGGGGAAAAGAGAAAAGAAAAGAGAGTCCTCCTCTTTCCACATCTGAGGGGAAAGACACAGCCGGACATAAAGGGTTCAATCCTGGGTCTATTTGCATGGTTATTCATACTGCTAACTATGCAATTTTTAAAAAAAACGGTTCTGATTATCCTGGTTTAAATGGGGTTTTGGGCAGCATTCAGGATGCACCCGAACAACAAAGATTCAACCCAGATTCATCCTGGATTATTTTCATTGTCTGAATAGGGCCTAAATTGGGGGGAGGGTGTCTCTCCTGAGCCTATAACTGCTGCTCTGTTTCCAAGAAGGTTCATTTGTATATGCAGAAATGTGCTCCTCTCTTTTGTTTCCATCACTGTCATCATCATCATCATCATCATCATCATCATCAATCATTATATATAAAAAAGGAATGCAATATTTTACACAAACATATATGTAAATATCTCTGTAAAGCTTGAAAGCAATATATACTTCCTGCCCAGCTGCACAGAGACAAAGCAGTCCAACTTTGTGAAAATGCTGTTTCTTTGGATCAGGGACAATCTGATATCAGTAAGTTTTGTGACAAATTTCTCCAGCATTCTTAATTGCTCTGTTCCTGCTTAGTGCTACTCAAAGGAACCAGCATGATGTACTGGTTTGAGTGTTGGACTATGACTCAAATCCCAGCTTAGCCATGGAAACCCACTAGGTGACCTTGGACAAGTCACACTCTCTCAGCCTCAGAGGATTGCAATGGCAAACCGCTCTGAAGAAAGAAAACCCCATGATAGGTTCATCGTCTTAGGGTCATCATAGTCAGAAACTACTTGAAGGCACACCACCACCACCACAAGGACAGGTAGTTGTCCCTGAGTTAGTGTTGATCCCTAAACTATTGGCTGCTAATCTCTGGTAAGTTTCCACAAATGAAAGAAACAGTTGTACCCAAAGAGGATCAAATATAGTGCTGGTCCCTGGCACACTAGAAAACAATAACTGCTGGTCTTCCACATCATATATCCTGAAAAGCATTGTTTTAAATAACATGGTGTCCCCTGAAGAGACAGAAGTGTTCTCCTAACTTTGCTTAAGATACTGCATTCAAGCTTTCGAGGAGTCTAGAGTGAGGGATGTTATCAGTGTTGTTTTCTTTGTAATTTTTCTCTAGCAAACTGCAGCATTAGGAGAGAAGCAGGCTGCTATGGAAATAGAATCTGAACCTTTCTGCACATTGTTCCTCTGCAAGGACCTCGTTTTCATGGCTCCTGTGGAAAACAAAAACAGCACTTCGCAAAGAAGTCAGCATTGTGATCAAGTGTTGTTCTTAGACTGAGTCAGACAAAAGCATGCATCATCAAACCCACTTATTTTGCAGTCTCTCCAATCAAAAGCCAGGCCATCTGGACTGCATGGTGGTTATCACAAACTTTTATCTAGTTCACTTCAAGGAATAGCAGCACTGCTGCATGTTGAAGCTGGAAGGCTAATATTATACAAAAGGACAGAGATTGGGAAAGTTTTGCTTTTGCTTTGTTTTTTATGGCAATTTCCAGGATCCATAAGAGAAGGGAAAAACACGAAAGACAAGATCTGACTCGCAAAAGGCTGATGAAGGTAAGAGGCCACATGTAAAGAATTCTACACCAATGTGTTTGGCTGATACAGTGGGGACAAAATAATATTTTATATATAGAGCACCGGTATTCCAACATTTTACCCTTGGGACCCCCCTTTACATCTATATGCAGATATCGCCTTTCCCCCTTGACCTAGTATATGAATAAAAATATTTTGTTTATTTAGTGTGTGTATTTTCATCCACACATTCATGTATATTCATATTTTAACATTATTTAAGGAAGTAACATCATTCAAATTAGAACAGTTTTATTTAAGCAAATTCAATATTTAACTCAACACATGTGTAAGTTTTACACATAAAAAGGTTTGGGAAAAGTGAAGAGGAGAAGGAAGGATCAGAGTCTCCAAGTCTTATGTCCCTCTTGAGCAACTTTTGTGCCCCCCACCCTAGGGATTCTGCCCCCCAGTTTGAGAACCACTGTCATAGGGTGTATTTTAAAAAGGGAAAACACATTTTTACATTTTTAAAAAAGCAATCAAAGCCCTTGCTGAATTAGAATGTTTGATTTTTGTCGTTTCCTGTTATCATTCAAAGAAACCTATGTTTAATTGTTTCAGTGTTACGCATCTCTACTTGCTATTATCTCTCCTGATTTTAGTGGGAATTACTGGGGGTGTTAAACTGACTGAGAACTTCCTCTTTGATGCCCTTATGAAGAGCGAAGAAATGAAAGCTTTGCTCTTGAATCTTAAATAGCACTGCTTAATTACTCTTCATTAAGCTTTCAATTCTGACATCTTCTGAAGAAGAACTACAATACTTGACAAAATACTCACACTGCAAAGGGCTCCAATGACATCAGTTAAGTTCAGAAAAGTCAATAATCCCCAGAAAGAGGCTTTCAAAGTGTGTAAAGTCAGACGTGTCTTTTCTTTTTTAAATCAATCATCCACCTCTTAACCCAGGCTTTTAACTTTTAAATTAGAAGTCACTTGGAATAGGCAGGAAGGATCACATTTGTTTAAATCTAACTTGGACAGAAAAACAGTTAACCATGTTGTCATTTATAGAGTGTTCTCATTCACCTGTCTTAGGAGAAGGCTGCATTCTTCCCATGTTATGGCCCTGCAGTACAGTATATCTCTTGAGCTTGATGAATCTAGAACAGGATAGGCATGATGAACCTCCAGATGTTTCTGCCTATGTCAAATAGTGAGGGACTATGGGAATCCAAAATCATCTGAAGGGTTGCTCACCCTGATCTACACATGGTCAGGGAAAATAAACCTGATGCCCTCCAAATATTTTGGACTTCAGCTTCCTTTTATGTCTGACCACTGGCCATACTGGCTGGGGGCTTATTCAAGTTACAGTCCAAAACTACATATGGTCTACCCAGATCTTGTTAGGTTCATAGGTCCTGCCTTGCTTCCTAGCCATATCTTCTGTATATGCTGTGTAATACTGGATAATGGAATATTTTACACAATTGGTGATGATGGGTTGGTTATCTTTATTTATCTTGGTTTTTTGTGGGTTTTTCAGGCTATGTGGCCATGTTCTAGAAGATTTTCTTCCTGACGTTTCGCCAGCATCTGTGGCTGGCATCTTATTTATCTTCTTTGGAGCTGGCTAATGAGCAGATATGAGGGGAGGAAATATGTACTGTGAGCTATCAAGGTTAGTTTGGTGGAAACACAAAAAAGAGAAGAGTGGTACTTCAGGGAAGAATGATTTTTGTTTTGAAGACAAATAGGGTGTGAGCACATGAAAACGTTCATCGAGCAAGTTTTCAAATCTCATTCTGAATCTAGCATGGTGAATCTTGTCTCTTTCTAGCTGGCCTAATATAGTTATCACCACAATATGGACTTTGGACTTTGTTTTATAGGGAACACAATAGTATCTCATAATCAAGATAAATGAGTATATTAATTAAATATTATTTGATGTTTCTTTTTGATATGACAACGCTTGTGCTAGTCTCTTAAACTGATCTTACTATTGTTTAATGGTGTCGGTTTTGTCAGATCCTATGAGATTATTCATCTTCACTGTGATAACAAGCTCTCATTTCAGTGTTAGAATCTAGCTCATAAAGCTGCTTTTTATAAACTCTTATAATTAAGAAACATTAAGAAATTATTATCTTAAGTAAATATTAAAAGAAGATAAAAAGTACAAGGAATCCTGCAAGAGTAATATGGGGGTCATTCCCACTACAGTTTAATATGAATCGCAAATCGCGGTATATGACTGTCATTTCCACTGATTTTGATCCTTATGTGATTGAATTCTGTTGCGATAAAGCGGGGCAAAAGGGAGAAAACGGTTTTTCCTTATACCACATTTTTGAAGGGTTTTTTCGAATGAATCGAATCTGATGCGTGCCCATTAAGTGGGAATGCCAGATCAGAAGCGATTCATTCTGTGTGGAAGGACAAATGGCAGAGAGATGCTGCCTTTTTGTTTTTTGTTTTTTTTTAAATAAAACTAATTGAAAAATCGATAGATTGGTCAAGCTTCGCAAGGCAGGTAATTGCTTGACCAATCTATCGATTTTTCGATTAGTTAAATTTTTTTTTAAAAAAAAATGTGGCCCGTGTCCTCCTCCTCCCGAGTCCTGTGACCTTGCCTCCATCCCCACCATGTTGGATTTCCCCCTGCCGGCCTTCTTGATGTCCCCGCCAGCCGTGGCTCTTTCCCCCCAGCAGCCTCCTTGCTGGCCCACCGGCTGTAGTTCTCTCTCCCTGCCTTGTAGCACCATCGCTGGCTTCCCACATTGCCGGCTTGAAGCGGCGCAAACTAAATGGGGTCAAAAAATAAAACCCAATCCAACTGGCATTTTAAAAAATCCCCTTTTATAGTGAGAACGAGGGGTCTTTTGAAATCGGTTGCAGACACGGAGCGGAGCCGATTCACAATTCTGCCAGTGGGAATGAGCCCACTGTTAATAGGAATATAGCCTTATTAATGCAAACAAACCTTACTGATTGTCCAGAGTATGTACACTGTGGTTTGGCTTCATTTGATATTCTTTAAGCAACTTAAGGCACATTTACATAAGGGGGAGCAATGCCAACTATGACCACATTGGGGGCAGGGGTGAACAATAGTGCCAAGATTGAGTAAAAAAAATATAGGAAAAGTGATAGGTTCTCTTTGTAGGTCATCCAGTGACTTCATTCTGCCAGTAGGATGTCATACACAGAAATGTCATAAAGGGTATTAACTTTGTAGGGAGCAAGAGTAGGGAGCTTATTGCATGTACATGTAAATCATTTTACCTCAATCTGGTTTAATATGGGTGGCATCCTGGTATTATCACAAGGTTTTTGGCTCCAATTTTGCCACTTAAATACATACTGGGTCCAGCTTCACTTCCAATGTCACTCTTCGCAGTTCTTTTTGGATCCAGGTGTTTTCTAGCTTGAAAAAATGGCCGTCGGGATCCTCCTAGAAGCAGGGATTCACCCGGGATGTATTCGGGTGGCAAAATTGGAGCCCAAAACCTGCAATAATATTAGGATGCCACCTGAATTAAGGGTTAAACCGAACTGAGATAAGCTGATTTAAATATCCATGCAATAAGCTCCTAGAAGTCACTCCTATGTTCAGTACTCATATATAGGCCTGCACTGCAGCAGACTTACAGATCTAATCCATTGTTGTTTTGCCTTCAAATGGTTTCCAACTTATGGTGACCCTATCAAGGGGATTTCTTGGCAAGATTTCTTCAGAGGATGTTTGCCATTGCCTTCTCCTGAAAGTGTGTGATTTGCCCAAGTGGGCTTCATGGCTGAGCAGGGAACTGAACCCTGGTCACCAGAGTTACTTGTAGTCCAACACTCATAGAGTTATGCCACGCAGGCTATTCATGTCTTAGAGGGATGTCCACTGAGTTCAATGAGGCTTGGATGCCATCAACATGCTGATGACACTCAGCTTTACTTCTCTTTGTCATCTGAGTAGGCTGGTGTGATGAAGGTGCCGGAGCAGTGCATAGGAGCTGCAGTTGACTAGATGAGGGCCAAAACACTGAAAGTGAATCCTGATAAAGACAGAGGCTCACGCAGACTAGTGGTTCTCATGTCAAGGAAATGGACATATTCTTCCTGATGGAGCAGATGTATAGTCTGGACATACTCCTATATCCATCTTTGTCATTGGACGCCCAGATAGACTGTATGGCTTGGAGAGCTTGGGACAAATTTTGACTGGTCTGCCAGTTATAGCCTTTGCTGGACTTACGAGATTAGCACACCGGCTTTTATTCCTACATTAGGCGTGGGATGTAAATGAAGAGGGACAGATTCTTTTGCACAGCTCCATCCCAGGGCAGTATTCATTCCGTACCCAACCCTGGACCTTTTAAAGGACAGGAAAATCCCATTCTTTAAAAGGTCTGGGAGAAGCAGAGGTTGGTTATGGGAGTACGGCCTGAGTATGGAGCTGTGCAATAGACTCTATCCCTGTGTGTTTACATCCTGCATCTAGCGCGGGAATAAAAGCCAGTGCACTGATCTCCTTAGCCATAGCAGTCCATGCACTCATAACTTTCCAATCAGACTACACAGTGAATTCTTCATGGGGCTGCCCTTGATGACAACTTGGAAATTACAGCTAGTGCAAAATGCAGCAACGAGAGTGCTCACTGGAATTCCATTCAGATGCCATATAGCACCAATTCTGAAAGAATTGCACTGGCTACCAATATGCTTTCAGTTTGAATTCAAGCTACTGTTGATGTCATTTAGAGACTTAAACACGTTGAGACCTCGATACTTGAGGGAGCATCTATTTATATTAAATTAATTTTATTGTAAGCTGCTCTGAGATCTTCAGGTATAGGACAGGATATAAATATCTTATTAAGTAAATAAATGAGCCTTACTTCCAGGCAAGTATGTATAGGATTCCAGCTGTAGTTAACAGAAACAGGAATCAAATAGATCTACACATGTTAATGGACTGCAAGTCCCAGCAGCTCTACATCACAACCAGTAGTAAGGAAAACTGGGAATTGAATTCCATCCAACATCTGGAAGACTGCATGATTCCCTGTTACATCTATTACACAGAAACATAGGGAACTACTTTATACTGAGTAATACTACTGGTCCATCCTGTCTAATATTATTGATATTGAATGGCTGTGGGTTTCAAGCAAGATTCTTGCCCTTTTGCGAGATGCCAGAGACCAAAACCAGTGGTGTAACACATGGCATGTGTAGAAATGAGAGTACTGCTCCTCCAGATAAAAAAAGAAAAATTTCTTCAGCCTGCAAATTCATTCCCCAAAGAGAGACACTGAAAACCATTCACATCTAGAACTGTTGCACGTTCTGTGTCTGCATTCCCTTGGTAACTCTGCCTGCCCCCTTTCTTTGGATGCCTAAACTCTACATCTAAATTCTCAACTTAAGTTTTCGATTACTGTGATGTTAGAAATTTGAGGACTGAAAGAAAATTTAATTTGTGGGGGCAGAATTCTTATTGGAGTGGACAAAACCCTTATTTTCCTCCCCTTTCCATAACTGCACCTTGACCTTCTGAAAGCAGAGCATATATTCTACCATTATTTGACACTTCATTCTCCTAAATGTGCTTTTGATTTCAACTGATACATTAAGTATATTTTAATACCTCTCCCACTGAAATCAGTATGATCTAAAAAGGCTGTATTCTGTTTTGACAGTACCTTGTATTTATATTTATGTGCCTTTTTAAAAAGGATGTTAAACTCATTCCTTCTTCTAAACAAAGACTTGACAATGGAAAGCCACAAATGTTCCTTTCTTGCTTTCCAGAACTGTGTTGCCATGGTATTTAATTTATTGGTATTATTTCCCCAAGAGTTGCTCCTTTCCCACTTTTGACAACACACAATGCCTCCTATAATGGTTTCTTAATGACTTTTAATTTTTACTTTCCTTGAACTTTTATTTGTAAAATTCTTTAGTGTTCACTAATTGTAAAAGCAGGAAGGGTGTGATATAAGATGGGAACATCTCTGCTTTCAGAAACCCAAACTGCCATTCAGTTACTAGCAGGAAGAGACATATGTTCCTAGCTACTTACCCACCTACATTCCTGTTTATAGCTTTAGGCAGCTGTTTGGGATCAGACAGGCCCACAAGATGTTTGCAGTACAAATTCTCATAATCTGGTGAAAACAGCAATGTTTATAACTGCAACAAGTGGGAAAATAAAAGCAACAAGTAGGAAAATATTGTTGTAATTATTCTTGTCCCTTTCCAGCTCAGTTTTTAGATGAAGGTGAGATGTAAACCAAATAAATAAAATAATAAAAGAAATCAGTCTTACTTGTGCTTCTCTTGATAACAAACAACTAGTGTTTTGTGTCATTTGTGTTTGAATCAGACATGTAACATATTGGACTGGATGGCCCTTGTGGTCTCTTCCAACTCTAATGATTCTATGTAGAATTTCCAGAAATTCTGAAGCCATCTGGAGACAGATTATTTTCATTTTATTTTGGGAGAAAATGATTTCTTTTTAAATTGACAAATGTGGTATTAGTACCATTTACAATCATTTTATTACTTTAGGAACATAAAATGACTCATAGACATGATATGATAAAATTATAAAATTGTATTAGTGATAGTGTGTCTGGTATTAAAAGTAAAGTTCAATCATACAATAGTTACAAACTGAATTCCCATTTTAATTTTTGGGTTACAAACTGAACTACAAGGTTTTGAACTGTTAGGAACTACTTTGATTTTGATGCTTTATTGAGAACAAGCAAATAAAAAAAAACACCCCAATTTTTTTTTTAAAAAAAATGAAACAATCAACATCAGCAAAATGGAAAAAAAATGTTTTCTCTTCTGTTGTTTTCCACAGAGTCAAGCAGACAGAAAGTATTCACTTCCACAAAAACAATAAAAAAGGGTACCAGGGCCAGGAATTGCAATGATCAGATACTGTATATTGTCCTGCATAACAGCTTTCCTGTTACATGGTTTTTAGAAATAGTTTTTGGGGAGAAAATATATGAAAATCTTGTCTGAAAGATTATATTTATCATTCTAAAATAAAAATAGGGATGCAGTGGTTCAAGTATTTTAAGACGCTGACTCTGTGGATTGCAAGATCAGCAGGTTGGCAGTTTGAGGCCCGAGTGCTGCATGATGGAGTGAGCTCCTGTCACTAGTCCCGGATTCTGCCAACCTAGCAGTTCAAAAGCATGCAAATGCAAGTAGATAAATAGGTACCACTTCTCAGTGGGGAGGTAACAGCGTTCGATGGAGTCATGTTGGCCACATGACCACCAAAGCAATCCTCAGACAATGCTGGCTCTTTGGCTTAGAAACGGAGATTAGCACCGCCCCCTACGGTCGGTTATGACTAGGCATTCATATCAAGAGACTACCTTTACCTTTACCTTTAAAATAAAATACTGTATAACAAATCTATTGTTAAAGCTTTTCAATTCTTCCAGTTTTTCTGGGGGGAAAACACTTTGGGGAAAAAACAGGAACATTTTTTGTTGTTGTTCAAATTTTTCTGTTTTTCTCACTGGGCCATTACATTTCTGGTCAGGATCCAAACAGTATTCTGGACTCTGAGAAATAATAGAGAAGACACAAAATACAATTATCCTGATAAATTGCAGTGCAGTCCTATGTCAAAGAGTTATTACTGTACCTATTTGGGGCTATTTTTCTGCTAGCAGAAATGCCATTGTTATTGTTTCTGTTTCTCTTTTTGTTGTTGTTGTGTGCCTTCAAGTCATTTCTGATTTATAGTGACCCTAAGGGAAATCTATCATAGGGTTTTCTGGACAAGATTATTTAGAAGGGGCTTCCCTTGCCTTCCTCTGAGGCTGAGAAGGTGTGACTTGCCCAAGATAACCTAATGAGTTTCCATTGCTTAGTGGGAATTCAAATCCTGGTCTCTAGAATTTTAGTTCAGTGCTCAAACACTGAACCACGTTGGCTCTCAGAAATGCCATATTGTGCCAAAAACTCAATCAAACAGGTTGTAAAACGAAATTCCATACTCTAGGACAACCATCCCCAACCTGATGGCTTCCAGACATGTCAGACCTCCGCCATTTCCAGCCAACAGTGTTACTGTAGAATTTGCAGCCATTCTAGAGAGAAAGACAGGTTGGGATAACACATTTAAAACAACAAAAAGAACACTTTTGAAGGAGCCAAAAAATAATGCCAACCCCCATGCTAGAAAACCAGTAAATTACAGTAATCAATGTAATTCAGAGAATTAAATAACTCCAATGATAAATGTTGATAACAGCAGTGCTAATGACCAGCATTAATTCACTAATTAATTTGCAAACCTAAAATAAAAGCTATGTCTTTAGTCAAAAGCAAGTCTCATTATAGCAAAGGTCCTGCTTGGACTTGCCACTGTTCCTGTAATTAGTAATATAAAGAAATCTCTGCCCTGTTTCTTCCTGCTCACTCACACGGTTGCTTTCCATTCCTCAACTGGCTTTTAATCAGCTTCTTAAAAAGTGGAAGAGGGGATTAATTATTGGTTTCCTTTTCGTGCTGTGAGAAATAGATCAGAAGATGATGATATTTTGAAATGCCCAATAGCTTTCATAAAAATAAAAAAGTAAAATAATGAAAATTACCAAGGTTGCAAATTCCAGTTTTATGTTCTTGATTCCCAAACCTATTTTTGATCAGTTTGGACTCTTAAGATTCATGAAAACTTTTTGCTTTCTGTTGTAAGAATTATGTCAGTCACTCCTGAGCAAAGATAACCCACAGGTAAAAACAAACTTTGATTATAGAAGCAACAGACTCTTCTGTGCTTGTCAAAAACTCCACCTTCAGCATCTTGACCACATTTTCTGACATGTTTGTACTGGTTTTTAGGTCATACCCAGATTCAGTCAATAAAATACAGACCTCTAAGATAACATACCATGAGAACCTGAGAAATTTATCACACCAGCTTGTTTTCTTACAACAAACGCATTAGCGGAGCAAATGGGCACAGACTGGTTTGAAAATTTGAAAACACCATATTGTTTAGGGAAGCGTTCTCAGGGAATTTGTGATTGTCATCTGGCTGTCTGACAATATTTGATGTGATGTGATTTGTTTGATATTTGATGTTTTTAATTTGTTTTTTCTTTTCTATATGGTAATTTTATCTATTCCTCTTTTAATTGTTATTATTTTAGAATGTACGCCTTGGGCAGGCTTTTATATTCTCTTTAATTTTACCGACTTTGTACAGTGCTGTGTATAATTACAGTGCTTTAGAAATAAAGTTTAATAATAATAATAATAATAATAATAATATATTTATCATTACACTTCTCTGCAATCACATGAGTGTACTGTTTTGTAATCCACGGGTCTTTCCACAATGGCTCCATAACTACACCTTCCAACCTATGTATGCCCTACTCAGTATATGCATGCCTTTTAATTTTCAAACTTTTACTTTTGCTGTGATTCCATAATTATTGGAATAAATAATTTTTTTATTTTAGCATTTGCTGCATTTATGCAATCACAACAAAAACAAGAAGAGGAGGAGGAGGAGGAGTGTCGCGGCAAGGAGACGCAGAGACGAGAGTGGAGTTCACAAGCCTCCTCACAAGCCTTCTTTCCAGCCAGGTTTTGGCTGGGCCTTTTATTGCCATTTTGCTTACATTAGTCCATTGTTTGCCTTACAATCATTTGCTAGGTTACGTGCCCTTTTTGCAGTGGAAGCAGGATGCGAAGACCGGCTAAGTCAGCATGGACTTATCTATCTGATTATGGATAAAGCATTGTCATCTCAAGAGAGAGTCACATTTCTGTGGTTTGCCAGCAGAATTGTCACATCTCAATCTTGATGAGCACTGCTATCCTGAGAGAGGGTCGCGACCCCACGGTTTTGCCCATGGGGTTGCCACAGAGGAGGAAAGGAAGGAAGGAAATAAAAACACTGCTTTCCTGCTTGGGAATAGAAAGGGGAGAGAGAGGAAACACATGCCCCCTTATACCACATGACTACCATCATATCTTTACTGCCACGGAAAGGACCTATTGCACTTGAGGGACTAATGGCACAGCAGCGACATTAGGAACCATTGACGGGTTTTCCCCATTGATGGAAAGGTGCACTACAGAAACAAATGGAATGCAAAGTAGCAACAGGATAGACACAACATCATGTGATAAGTATTGGTCAAATACGCTAATATTTTGCTACAATTTCAGTTTACTGCCTTGCGTGATAAAGTTCTAAAGCAGCAGGGATTAAAACCAGATCCAAAGTCACAAGGATAACTTTACAAAAAAGCTTTTGGTGAGCATATACTAAGCCTACTAAGAAACCTGCAAAAGAATGGAACAAGAAAGGTCTACAAAGTAGTCCCAGAGATCCCCATGTGTGGCAGCCTCTCTGCCACAGCTCCTTATAGTGTGCTCTATTTTTGTACTTCAGAGGAGAAATTGTGTTTCTGAGTGCTCTTCTTGTGAAAGCGTCCAGGTTTAGTCTTCTGCACCCCCACTTAGCCATACCTTGAGCAGTAAATGAGACTTTGAAGTGCTTCTCCCAGTTGAAATGGAGATGCTGATCTAGATACATCACTCTTCTGACTCAGCATCTGACATCCACCTTAGTTTACATTACAGAATGACATAGAAAGAAATAGCTTGAAACTGCTTTGTGTAGCTTCCTTTCAAAACTTTTTTACATTTTAACACTCTTTTGGATGGCAACTCCCAGAATCCCCCAGCCAACATGAAGATTGTCATCCCCAAAGGCATCTTTTCCAATCTTTTCTACTTCTCAAGTTCAGGATAGAGGGCTGCTTGAATCAAATATAGAGCATATGAACATGCTGTGCTAAATATTAAATAATAATTGTAGTGGTACAAATAGCACGATAGCCAGTGTGTTATAATGGTTTGAACACTGTAACACAGCTTTGGAGACCAGGGTTCAAATCCCTGCTCAGCCATGGAAACCTAATGGGGCTGCATCAGCACTACAGAAATAATCCAGTTTGCCCCCACTTTAACTGCCATGGCTCAATGGTGTGGAATTCTGGGAAATATAGTTTGTTGTGGCACCAGAGCTCTCTGGCAGAGAAAGCTAAAATGTCTCACAAAACTTCAAATCCCAGATTTCTATAGCACTGAGCCACGGCAATTAAAATGGTGTCAAACTGCAGAAGCAGCCTGGGTGACCTTGGGTGAGTCACATTCTCTCAGCCTTAGAGGAAAGCAAAGGCAAAAACCGCTCTGAACAAATCATCTCTCCTTAGGGTTGCTGTAAGTAGGAAATGACTTAAAGGCACACAACAACAAATAGCATGGCCTTGCCAATAATACCACAGTTAGTGTATACAGAATTCAATTCAAATTTTGCATCTATTCACTGCCAGACCAAGAAGCATGTAGTTGTTTAATTTATTATTATGATAATGTATATAACTGTTCTCTGTGCCATTTACAAAGTTAATGTAAGAGTTACAAGACGGGAGAGTCTTTGCTATTTTTAGAATGTGTGTTATCTAATTTCATTGTTTTCCAATATCCCTAAGTGCAGTTTGGTAGCAGTTAGTATCCTTGACACTTCATGGCAGCTTATATGGAGATGAATCACATATTGATTTGTTAGAGGTTCTGAGGGTGAGTGAGTGATGTCATAGGAAACCCAAACTCCCTAATGAAGAAAAGCCCTTTGAAACTCAAAGAGAGTTTCAAGATCACATTAGAAATGAACACTGGGAAAGGAAGGAAGTGAGAAGATTTTGCTGGAGCTAAGGATGCTTATCTTGGCTTTTAAATAGGACTGCAAAAGAGAAGTCAAGATTTTTTTCATTCAGAAAGAAACACAGGATTTTTCCTCTGGTTAGATAAACATATTACATATTGGGATGTAATGCCTGGGGTCTCTTTTAGCCAGTTCACCACGTCTTCTTTTTGGTTTCCACACTACATCCCGATACTCATTCATATGGTTATCCACTCTCCTTGGATAACCTCCTCCTCCTGTCTTTGTCGCCCACCAACCATCATTTTAAAACTGAACTGGTTACATTGGACATTATCACATGGAGGATAGGGACGGGAGCAGAGCATATTGCTCCCGTCCTTATCCCATCCTATTTGCATATCAGGGGAAAGATTATCACACCCAGCATGCTTCTCCCATCCTTCTCCCGTCTGTGAGGTGTAATGGACCTGTCATTTGGTATTAATGGAAGTTTCCATTAATACCAAATGACGGGTCCATTACACTTCACCGATGGGAGAAGTGTGTGGTATGTGATAATCTTTTCCCTGATCACACGAATATGATGGGATAAGGATGGGAGCAATCTGCTTTGCTCCCATTCTTATTGTCCATGTGATAATCTTCCTAGAATCATAGAATCCTGGAAGAGACCCATCCCCTGCCATGCAGGAAGACACAACCAAAACAACCCTGATGGGTGGTCATCCAATCCCAATTTAATTCCCCCTCCCAAAGAAGGAGATTAATTCTCATCTCCACACCCACAAAGTTTGCATTCTTATGGACATTCTCACACACAAATTGCTATACAAGTCTCTCCCTGGACTTTCCACTCTACCAAATGCACCTGAGAAGGAGGCTCAAGTCTTTGAAAGCTCATGCGACCTACTCTTCTCTTTCAGTTTGTCTCAAAGGTGATGCCAAATCCCTTTGCATACTGATTTAAGCCATAATCCTGCCAGATGACTTCTTCTGGAAACTCAGCTCTGGGATTACCCCTCACTTCCTCTCCCCACCCAATCTCAGTCCCTCCTCTCTGGTCGTGAAAAGGGTCCCAGAAGAGTAGGTCTGAGAGCCCTTTTGATCATGTCTGTGGCTGCATTCAGACTGCAGAAATAATCTGGTTTGACACCACTTTCACTGCCATGGCTAAAGGCAAGGGAATTCTAGGACTTGCCCTGTGTTGTGGCACCAGAGCAAAGTGGTGACCAGATGTCACAGATGCAAAGAAGGAGAAGGCGCTGAAAAATTGAGGAAATTCAAGGGGGGAAAATGTAAGACATGACCAAATAAATAAAAACTAAAAGCACTCCAATTCATGCTCCAAATGGAGGGCATTTTGGAATTCTTCCTGAGCAAAAAGCTGAAATGGAGAACATGTCTGGGAAAAGGAGGACAGGCAGGTTACCCTGCCCTTTCCCTCCCCGTTTTGGGTCACACACACACACACACACACACACACACACACACGAGAAAATGTAGGCAAAGTGGATCTACCCAAACATTGCATTTGATATGAGATTAATTTTTAAGACCAGAAGAGATGGCCATAGAACTATCAAAGATTAGGAAGTAAAAAGTGGAAAGAATATATAAGAAGCATACTGTAGAAGAAGAGAGAGATGGAAAAGAATATACAAGATTATTATTGCATATGTAAGATTATTAGTGTATCCTTTTGTATTTTGCTTGTGTGTGTGTGTGTGTGTGTGTGTGTGTATATATGAAGAAGAAACTATTGGGATGGGAAACCACTCAGTCTGCATTTCTGAGAGTCTAGCCAAAACGTACTGCAAGAATAATCCATCTTGAGACCACTTTAACCGCCCTTGCTCATTGGTAGGGGAATTCTAGGAAGTGTAGCTTTGTGACGTATTGAGCCTTCTCTGTCAGAGAGCTCTGGTGCCACAACCAACTACAGCTCCCAAAATTCCCTAGCACTGATCCAGGGTGGTTAAAGTAGTCTCAAGATGGATCATTCCTGCAGTATGTTTTGGCCCTTAGGCCTCATTCCAATTTACAAAAAAAGCGTTTTGTGATCTGAATTGATGGATCGATTTGACAGCGGAGCATGGTTCCCACCACGTTTGCCCCGATCACATTTTCCCCCTGTAAAATCACCCACTTGTGGTTCACACTGACAAATGAATTGGTTCAAAACCGACCCGCTCCAGCCGGCCAAAGGGCAAATTTATACCGACTCTGATCTGCATCTGGTTCACACTTGCGCAGAATCGATGTATCCAAAAAGATGCAGAAAACATCAGCGTCAAAAAAAAAATGGGTTAAATGGGTTTTGGCGCGGGCCCCCCCTCTCTGAATCGCTTTGGTGAATCGATCTAAGTGAGAATCATTTGAATTGGTTCAAACTGATTTGTGATCTGGTTTAAAAGGTATTGGAAATCAGGCCTTATTAGTCTACTTGTTCAAAGATAGTGGCCAGATTTATTTATTGTTTACTTTTTATCTTTATCTCTTGTTTTCCTTTTTTTATTTTGTAACTTCTCCCCTCCCCCGCCCCCCCCAAAAAAAAGAAGAGAAAATGTAGGCAAAGTAGAACTGGGTGTGCCCCAACCAAACGACCATTCCAAAGCAGTTGAAGCGGGATCAAAGCGGATAACTTCTGCAGTGTGGAGGCAACCGTGAGAAGAAGGGCAGGTGGGAAAAAAACAAGAGCACGTTTACCTGCGAGAGCCTATGATGCGCCTCAGCCAATCCTGAGCGAGGGGAAGTCGGGGGAGAACCAATGGGAGGCCGAGAAAGAAGCAGCCGTGTAAAGATAAAAGCAATTCCTCCATCCTGGCTACTGCGAGGAAGTGCAGTTGTTTTGTGGTCCTCTATTCTGGCTGCTGCTGCTGCTGGCTGCTGCTGGCCTGCTGCGTGCGGCTGCTGCTGCTGCTGCTGCTGGGGCTTCCCTGGCTCTTCTGGCTGGGCTTCTCTTTGTAGGGGCTGCAGCCGGGAGGGCTCATGGCCTGCCTGATGGCCGCTTTCTCCGGGGGCGCTGCTCTGGTGAGTGGGGGCCCCATTCCCTTCCCAGCTCCCTTCAGGCAGGGCTTTGTTTGGGGGGAGAAGGGGGAGCTTGGATTTGCTGAATGGGGGCAATCCCAACCCCTTTGGCTACAGCTTCTCCTTTGGAGGTTTGTGTGTGTGATCCCAAATGGGGAGGGAAAGGACAGGGCTGAAGAGAGGTCCTCCTTTTCCCGGACGTGTACTCCACTTCAGCCTTCTGGCCAGGAAGACCTCCAAGAGGGAGGTTCTGAAACCAAATGCCCAGAGGAAACATACTTTCCCATGAGAATCATTGGAGACTACTTGCCCATAGGGAAACATGGGGATTACATTTTGCGGTGCCTCGTCCTCCTTTGCGTTTAGGACATCTGGAGGACAGGAGGAGGAAGAAGAAGATTCTCTTGGAATGAATGCTTCGACTAAATCCACTCCAAAAGGAGGAGGGATGCTGGGGATTGGAGCGGGGCAAAGCAAAGAGAGAGGTGTGTGTGTGTGTTGTTTGTCTCCACGTCGTCCCCAAAGGCGTTTATTTTTATTTTTCCTGGCGAGATGTGTTCAGAAGGGGCTTGCCGTTGCCGTTCCCCCCGAGGCCGAGAGAGTGTGACTCTCCCAAGGTCAGCCAATGGGTTTTAGTGTCTGAGCGGGAATTCGAACTCAGGTCTCCAGAGTCCGAGTCCAGCACATCGATCCATACCCCACGAGAAATGGGTTCCCTTTGGCGGGGGGGGGGTGAGAAAGAAAAAAGCAGGGAGCCCCAATGGAGGGATGTACAGTGTGTGTGTGTGTGTGTGTGTTCATAAGCAAAGACAACCCATCGACTACCTCTGCTGCCACAACAAGCTGCAGTTCCCAGGATCCCATAGCACTGAGCCATGGCAGTTAAAGTGGTGTCAGACCGGATTATTCTCTGCAGTGTGGATGTAGCCGGGGGTGGTTGCGTCCTTAATCCGACTCTGCTGTGATGGATCACCCTTCACTTGAACAGGGGTTTGTGAGTGTTTGTCTACCGAAGGCAAGAGGAAGACGCCTCTTCTTTCTCTTTGGCATTCATCATAAACCTTGCCTGGAGCATCAGCACTGAACTTGCTGTTGGTAAGGAAACATCTCTGGGGCTATATATATATAATATATATATATATAATATATATATGCGTGTTGGTGTGTGTGTGCTGTCAAAGGTTTCTACTTCATTGGGTTTAACACACACACACACACCACACAATATATGCTGTTAGGGGGTTCTACTTCATTGGGTTTTTTAATATATAGTATATATATATATATAGTGCATGCCTCTTAAGGGTTCTACTTCATTCTTTGCAATCATGAATGCGAAATATTGTGTGTGTGTTATTCTAGATGCCCCTTGTGGCCTCTTCCAACTGTGTTATTCTATAATTACACACACACACACACACACGTGTGGTGTGTGTGGTGTGTTATATCTCATCGTTTTGCCTCCAGAGACAAATTTTCTCCCTCCTTTCGCTTTGTTCACCTTCCAAAGTTGTGGTATTGTGGCACTAAACCGTGTTGTCATCTTGCAGGTCTAGCCTGGTGAGAACTGCGGGGTTTATTTGGGGGGGGGGGTGTTGGTTTTGCTTTGCTTTTTTTGTCCTTTGCATCATCTTGGTTTTAAAGTCAGCTGCACAGAGCAGGGTTTGACCGAGAGTTACCTCTGCCGGGCTGTTCATGAGAAAAGAGAGAGCAGAGGGAGGGAGGGGGGACTTAGTGGAGCTCTGCGCATGCTCACTTTCTCCCCACCAACCTCTGTGATTTGAAAATATATTTAGCCAGGCACTTGCTAACCTTTCCAGCCTCCTACATAAGGTGGATTTGGTGATAAACTTGCCAGAAAGGTACCCGGAGAGTAAGGGTTCCTTTAAAAAGAACTGTTCCTGAACTGAAGGTTTTTCATAACTCTTGTCATTGTGGAATGGATGTCTTTCTTGCTGCCCAGCCTACGTCTTGCTCTGTAACATGGAACGTATTAAAATCCTCAAAAAGCTAAACTAGGTTGAAAGATCTACCTATCCTATTAGGAAGTGGGTTTGAGTGAAGACTGGTTGCAAACCCCAGTTTCCGTAGCTCATGTCTACAGCAACATTGAGCTGAGACAGACCTTACTTTCAGAATATGGGTTGGATCCATCCTGAGTCATAGGTAGAGTAAACCCATTGGAATAAATGTTTACTGATTTCAGTGGGACTGAGGCTGAGAGGGTGTGACTCGGCCAAGGCCACCCGAGTGGGTTTCATGACTCAGTCTCCCCAAGTAAGGACAAAAGTAAACACATCAAATGTGTCTGCTCTTGTGTCCTGGCCGTGTTATATTTTTTAGAATGAATGATGATTAACCCAGAAAGAAGAGAGTGGGGAGGGGAATTCTTCCTACTTAAATAAAGTATTTAGAAGCTACATAATGCGGAATATTCAAAAGTGTGGCTCTTGAATTTTTGAACAGTTTTGGAAAGAAATGTACTTTAAAGAAGTAATTGGAGAAGAACAGTGTTGGTTGAGTTTGATTATATCAGGCCTGATCAGTATGAGGTCCATTTGATTGTTTAGTTCAACCAAAGTGGGGATGAAGGGAGAAAGCAAAATGTTCCAGACAGTTTCCTCTCTTTTTAAAAGTGGGCAAAAACATTTAATCATTTAAAACACTTCATGAATTATTGGGCAAAGTACTGCCAAAATGGTCAAACCTCTGGCATGGCTTGTTGGGTATTGACGGCATATACATTAGATTCTGTGTTTGCAAACTGAGCTAACGCTTCAGCTCTAGTCTGAGTTGCATGTATTCTGTGTGTATTACTTTCAAATATAGTTAAAATATGTTGTAAAAGTGTACACTTTTCTTTACTGGTACTTTTATTTAGCAAGGCATTTCAGCCAAAAAGGCAGCTTCTTTATACTGTATCTTAGAGATGTATATTTATGTAGTGGCTCAAATGCACCCTCAATTGCAGGGTGAACCACTGAATGGCTATTTATCAGGCCTGATATTATTTAAATCTACAGAAGTAATGGGCAAGTCATACTTTCTCTAGCCTCAGGGAAGGTAGTGGCAGACCTTCTCTGAAGAAACCTGCCAGGAAAATCCAATGATAGGTTCACCTTAGGGTTACCATAAGTTGAAAACTACTTGAAGACTCACAAGAACAAACAGAAGTAATGAGAAAAACAACAACAACATAGACTCCCACATGATGGCACACATGGCCACATATATACAATTGACTTTTATACCCATTCCTTTTCCATTCTCTGTGTTTATGTGTATGTGCCTTCAATCACATGCATTTCAAACGAGTTTTCTTGGAAGGAATACTCAGATGTGGTTTGCCGTTGCCTCTTTCTGAAATACATCTACAGCCCCTGGTATTCCATAGTAGTCCTCATCCTAGTATTAATCAGGTTCTCTCCCTGATCGTAGCTTCCAAGATCAGATGAATCTTGTGGCCTTCAGGGATTAAAACCTTTAAGCTTCTTCAAGACTCTTGGAAAAGCTGCTCATGAAAGAAGTCATTGTGGAACATAGTGGACTATGGTGTGAAAGAGCTGCTGTATTATAAGGAGATTGGCAAAGTCTGGTGCCCTGCCTTGCATGAGGGGAAAGTGCTTTATGTGAGCAAAAGCCATCTTTGCATGAAACCCAATAATTCCAGTTTGTTAACTTCAATCTGAATCTCCCATTGATGCCATTTGTTTTGTTGTTATTGAAGTTATCTACTTTAAAGTTTGCTCCAGGATGGCCGAGAGATTACATATTCCTGCCATATATCTACATGTTGCCGTATTCATCCCTGGTGCATCTTTGCTAGGTTGAGTGAATGGTCTGTGGCTAATGGTGCATGGTTTCACCTAGTGGGGGTGACTTTGGCCTCTTGTAATCTAGCTCTTTCCCACGGTCCTTGTGGTCTACCATGGTGCATCACACACAGAAAAAGCAGCAGTGTAGCTCCAACATTCTGAGCAGTAAAAATAGTTTATTAGTGCTTTTGAGTGTGCATTTTTTTGCTTCTGAATTAAAGTATCTTATTGGGTGAGACCAGGTTTAGCGTTAGATCTTGGCCTAAGAGTAATGTGAACTCAGAATTCTTTTGGCAGTTACCTGGCAGTGCTCAGTTTAATCTCTGAATGGTAATGGCCACTGGCTTGGATGGCATTAAAGGTAGCGTATTGCTAGAAAGTAGGTTATATGGTATATGCAACTGGAACGCACATATGTAGAGACATAGAATACTTGTAGTGGTATTAAGAACCAAGTGAGCATACTGCTTTAATTTATGCTTTGCTTTGAGGCTTTCTAAACATCTGGCTAGTTACTTGAAAAATATTTTTAAGAATAGTTATACTGAAACCACCCATAACGGTCGGGGATACGATGAGGCTGTTAGCCATTGTAAAAACAAGCTACTGGACTGATTTTCTCCCTTATCTGATCCGCAAGGCTTCTCTTATGGACAGTATGTGTCCAGAATTATGTGGGGTAAAGTCAACAATCTTCAAGTGATTTCTTTGACGTGTTTTAAGTCTTTAAGATTGGCTGCATTGCATTTGTTACTGTATCATCTGGGCCCTGGAGACCTAGGGACCCCCAGACAAATAGTGGTGCAGCAGCATATGTTAATTGATCTTGATTTCCAGGTAGGCTTTTGACCAGACATGGTGCATAATGGGTGGTAGTTATCTTGAGGCTGGGATTGTCATTCTGCCCACCTATGGGAAACATTGAATCCAGTTAGAAAATTGTTTTTTTATTTCTTAAACAACATGGGTTATAATGGGGTGATGCTTATTTTTTTAAAAAAAAATGCAGAATGTTTGTTCTCCACGTACTTACTTACTGCCATATGAATAACAAGCAAGAATGCATTTGATATCTTACAGAAACAAAACTCACACCACATACCTGACCAAGCTTGGTGAATGAGCAAAGTTTCTAGGGGGATGTTAAGGTTGAGACTTGGGATGTGTGTGACATAAATCTGGGGGCCCAGGTGCCACAAGCCTGACCAAAAAGGACCAAGTTGTGTAGCTCCTCCTGGAACATCTCACACTACTTGTCTGCTCAGTCTAGAGTTGATGGAATGGGTCTGTTTCATAAACCTAATCAGTAGGTGCCAGGACATAATGCAGTGAGCTATTTGCAGTGCTAGGTATTCACTGGTTCTTTGATCCCCTGCGTTTGGCCATTCCTTACTATTATGAATGCAGTTTCTAATTGCATAAAAAAGAAGTCTGACATCTGTTTTTATTTCATATATGGAGGGAGCCAGGCTGACAAAAGTAATGATTAGGTCTCAGCTTACTCCAGGGCATTTTTAAAGGAGTTTGTACTGGGGTGTCTATTCCTCTCATTCAAACATCCATAAGTGGAAAATTCTCTACTATATGTAATCCTGACATTTAGATTGTGTTGAAAGTTTTTTTTTAACGAAATCATGATGCGAACGTGCAAAACATTTACACATATCATATCCTAGCAAATTTTTGTTATCCTGCCCCACTGCCATAAGAAATCTGGATTTTAAAGAAAGAGAAAAACCTCTTATACAAAGCCTGAAGAAAAAATTATATAAAAATACCTGGGACTACCAAAACAGAGCTATTTGGAGATTATTTTTATTTTTGCAATAACTTGTCAAAAGTATTGAAACAGGGATGAAAAACATGTGCATTAACTGATTAAATTGTACGTGTCCATTTGTCTTTACGGGTGTCCAAAAATCACAACTGAGTTATCCATTTGGATACACAACTATTACTTAAAAAGTGCCTTGATTTACCCTGGAAAAGTGGCTCATTCTTACTAAAACAGCTGAAGTATGGTTTAGCACGTGTGTGTAGACTAGAATATTGTTTCTTCACAGAAACTTAGGTGACAGGAATAAAGGAAAAGCAATGTCTAGCATACGCTTGGTTAGTCTCAGCCAATTTCTTGAATGGTGAGTCAACATGTAGATAATCCCCATGGATTCAATGGGTCTGCTTTAGTTTGGGACTAAAAGAGAATTTAGCCCATTGTGTGAGTCAGATCTTGGTTAATGCAATAATTTTGTGATTGACATAGATGAATATTAGAATTGGAATGTACCTTCCTGTATGAACAGTCATGATCTCTGTCAAGTAATTATTAGGCATAAAATAAGAAGAGATTTTACAACACCTGGATTAGGTCTTATTTTTTCCTCTTCTGTTTTGTTTTGGCTACAAAGTAATGCATTAGTACAAATGTTTAGTGAATACCATTTCTTAGGGACAGGTGGTGTGGAAATGTGTATTGATTTTTATGTCTTCTCTCTAGAATGCCAACAATTCTGCACCTGCTATGCCTGAGCCAAAGTCAGTAGGTTGTGTTTCTGTGGATGAAGTGGTCTCTACTGGCACAGACACACAGGAGGTCCATTTGCTCAGTGGCCATTTGAAAAAGGTGGACAATGCTTTGACAGAAGCCCATCGCTTCTTCTCTACCTTCCCCGAAGACCAGCTGTGAACATTGAGTTTAAAGATCTCTCCTACTCATCCAGGAAGGACCATGGTGGAAAGGAAGGGTAACCAACAAAAATATATTTCATCTTGCACCTAAGACAGTACTAAGACAGGTGAAAGTAGAAAGCTAGAAACTAAATGGTAGCAAAGGGAGTAAACAAGATGTTATGAAGTAAAAACAAGACAAATAGCTTTCTTTATGCTGTAATTTTCAGCTTTTGTTTAGTTGAGCTATTGCACTGCAGTGGCTGCCGGCTACATAATGCTCCATTCCTTACATTGTATATATATGGGGTTGCCATAAGTGAGGACCTCCAAACCGGGACAAATGTAGGACAAATGCAGGACAACATTTTCAAATGTAGGACAATTTTTATAAAAATGGAGGCACGCAAAAAATTGAGGCTTTTTTTAGAAACGTTAATATAATCCTGTTTCTTAGGCATGATCAAAATGGAGGACTTTTGACATTATTTGAGACAGATCACGGAAAATGTACTTCCCTTTCTGGCCACCCCCCCTCCCCATTCCAAACAGCACATTTGAGCATTGAACATGGCTTTATTTTAACATTGCCTCTTGCATATTTCAGAGGCTTATTCCACAACCAAACACTTTGGTCAAGGACTTTGGTTTTTCTTTCATTTGACTTGTTTTGTTGTCTGTATTCCTTCCCCACTAAATAAAGGAGACATGAAATGGGAGTTAATGGGTACAAGTTGTTAAACAAAAAAGTTTTGTGAGACTCTGTAGGCAAGAGGTGCACCATCTTAAGAACTGCATTAGCACACTAGGCTGCTGCCACACGGCTTCCACTCTCATCACTCCATCCTATGGAATCCTGGGATTTGTAGTTTTTTGTGGTGCCATGGAGGCGGGCTTTGAAATCTCAGGCAAAGAGAAGCAAAAGGCTTGGCCTGCATCTACACTGGAGAAATAATCTGGTTTGATACCACTTTAACTGTCTTGGCTGAATGCTATGGAATTCTGGGAATTGGGGTTTGTTCCAGCACCACAGCAGAATGGCAGTTAAACCCCTGGAAAGCCTCTTGACCAAGGTGACCAAGGCCCTCACCCTAAAATGTAGAGCACCCAAGCAAAAATATGTAGAACATGGCCAAAATAAAAGCTAAAAACACCCATGTAATTATAAATCCATGCTTCTTAGCCATGATCCAAATGGAGGACATTTGAAATGACAGAAGAGGACATATCCTGAAAAGGAGGAGGATGCCTGGTCACCTTGTCTCTAATCCAAAATGCACTGCCGAAATAAAACAATGCTGGACTGAAATGCCCAGAGTTCCTCACCAAAGCTGCATCCACACTGAGGAAATAACCCAGTTTGAGATGGACTTAACTGTCCTGGGTTAGTGGCTGGGGAATGCTGGGAATTGTAGTCTATTGTGCCTCAGAGCCATCACTGACAGAGAAGTTCAATGTCTCCCAAACCAAAGCATTCCCAGGATTCCCTAGCACTGAGTTAAAGTGGTTATTATTCCTGCAGTGTGTGAGAGAGATAAAAGCTAGGGACTGGATTCATTTGGAGGATCTCTGTGTCCAAAACACACTGCTTGGACTGCCAGGGCTCAGTGCTATGGAATCCTGGGAATTGTAGTGTTTATTGTGGCACCAGAGCTCTCTGACAGAGAAGCCAATGCCTCACAGACACCAGCATTTCCAGAGCATTGAGCTTGGGGCAGTTAAAGGAGTCTCAAAGTGCAGAGGGGGGGGGGGGAGAAAAGCCAGGAGTGGTGAATGAGCTCTGAGAGGAGGAGGAGGAGGAGGAGGAGGGAGGAGCCAAGGGAAGTGGCCAGGACCACCAGAGGAGCCCCTGCTTTTCCTCATCATCGCAGCCTTCTCACTGCTGGCAAGAGGCTCTGCCCCCAGCCAGGCAACGCCTCCATTCAGTCTCCTTTTGTCAAAAGAGCTGTGGTGCCACAAGAAACTACAATTCCCAGAATCCCATAGCACTGAGCCATGGATGTTTAAGGGGGAGGGTCAAACTATTTCTGCAGCCTTTTGCCACCCCAAAGCCTTCTATTATTTTACCAGCAACTTGCAAGGCAAAATCTCTTCCTTCACCAAGCCATTGAAAACCAACCAAAAATGGAGGTGATTGCTTCTTTCCCATTGGTCAGCTTGGGAGAAATTTGCATATTACAAGTAAAGGGTTTTTAGGGCCTCAAAAACGATCCTGTGATAAAGAATTACAAAGATACTGAGTGGTAGAATTTAAAAGATGAGGCATTTAGACTCCCAGTGAAACATGAACGATTTATGGCCTTTTTTTCGTTTCTCACTGTAACCTGGAAAGTAAGGCCTCTTGCAGGGTATATATACCAAGTGGGCTGGAATAGCTCTGAGTGGCAGATGTTTTGAAGACCTGCCTCTCTAGGCTAAGCCAGGCAGGGAGGCGGCGAGGGTGGCATACAGACATAGGGGAAGGGCGAGCTGCCTGGGCGCGCGGGGGGGGGGGGGAGGGCTTGGAGCTGCTAAAAAAAGAAAGAAAAAGAGGGCCCTGCTGGGGGAGGTCCCCCTGGGGGAGGGGCCAAACCGGGGCGGGACCGTGTGGCCCTGCCCCAAACCGGGAAAGTCCCGTCCCCAGGCGGGATATGGGAAGCCTATATATATAGTAAAGAAATAAACAGATTATGACTATTAAATATAAATGAGTGTTTCAAAGGAAGAGCCAATGTAGATATTGTACCCCCTCCCCCTTTTCAATCAGTGGCCCATTAGGCTCAATTCCTAGGACAGTCTGGGACACAGTCAAGCTTCAAATGGTCTAGTTTGGCAATAGAAAGAAAACTTTATATATTAGGTTCTTTTGATTCTTAGTGAATATGTGGTTGAAATAGTAGGGGAAAATAGAAGGAAAACTTTACTATTGATATTCATAAATTGGGAATATCATAGATTGGGATTTGAGGATAGTTAAGGATTATTAAGGATAAATTGAGAATAGTCCTGAAGATATAGAGCCAGTGTGGTGTAGCAGTTTGAGCATTGGAGTATGACTCTGGAGACCAGGTTTCAATTCCCGCTCAGCAGTGAAATCTACTGGGTGACCTGAGCAAATCACATGCTTTCAACCACAAGGGAAGGCATTGGCAAACCTCTTCTGAACAAATTTTGTCAAGAAAACCCCATGATAGGGTTGCCATAAATCGGAAAAATTGGAAGGCACTAAACACACACACGTCAGATACTTATGAACTTATTTAAAATGGTCCACACTTCCAAATATTTAAAGTAAAAAAAAAAAAAAAAAAAGAACAGTATTTGTTAATAGTGCAGCTGGGAAACTACAAAATTGCTAATATTAAGGTTGCTCCCATACAGGATAATTTGAAGTACGCTTGAATTCATTCTAACCTTTTAAATATATATATAGGCACCATTTTATGATCATGTATTGGATTTATTTTATTTTATTTTATTGCTTGGTTTTAAAATTATGGCTAAATACTTTAAGAGCTGAAAATGGTACTGGAAAAACAGGTATCTTGCATTTTTAAAAAATGTTACTCAAAAGCAGTTTTAAACCCCCAAGGGTACTTTTATGCAACAGTTTAATTGAGCAACAATGAGAAGCAATAATAAGGACAGAAAGAAAGTGTGCTTTCTATCACAAAGCAGAGGCATGTAGCCATCAGTTTTTTTAAAAGATGACTAATTACTTTGGAGAAACAAGAAAATAAAAAGTTATTACTTTAAAAAGTGTAAGTGTAATAGCTATTGTTTAGGTTGACACTACAACTATAATTAATTATTTTTGAAAGTAATTTCCACTATTTGTAAGTAGGGCCGGATCATAGTAGGTTGGATAGAAAACCAGAAAGGCCTGGAAACGCATCTTTTTTGATCTTTTGGGTTGGGGGGTTGCTATGCTTGATTACAGTTTTGTTTAACTACAAATTGTAGAAATAAGGGTTAAAGACTGGGAATTGGTATATTTAGCGAAGTCTTGGATGTAGTTAATCTGTTATGTTGAAACAGTTTGTACAGTTGTGTTTAAAATTGGAAATGCTGTGAAACCACAGAGGACTATACTTCTGTCATTGTCATCTGTATGGTTAAGATAAAAAACAGGGTTGACTGTTAAAAACATCTTAAGATGACTTTGGCCTGGTACATACCAGTGTCATGGTGACATGCTAGGGTTTCCACACGCCCCTCAACCCTAGTACTAGATGACGGTGTCACAGTGGCGGTGCCCTGTACACATGGGCGCGGCCATTGTTACGCAAGCGCCACGCGGCATCCACACGGAACCACACGGAACCATGTGGTGCTTGTATAACGAGTGCGCTAATGGCGCACTGTGGCACACTTGTTATGCCACAGCTGCAGCGTAAAAAGAACCCACAAAAAGCAGGTTCTTTTTACTCTGCAGGGGAGCCACGTGGTTTGGCAGCTGCGACTTCCCTGCGGAGGGAAAACAGGCACTGCCAGGCCGCCCTTTTTGGGTGGTATGTTCTGTGCCTTTGAGACTTATATTCTCCACTCCATGCTGAAAAATCCATTGTTCTAGCCTCAAGTGCTGATCTAAGATGTTTCTTGCACATGCGAATTGGATAAAGAACCATTTTAAGACTGTCCTTTGATTTAGATCCTCTAGCAATGGACAAATCTGTCTTGGGGTTTAGGTCCTGGACAAACCAAAGGATAGGAAGAGAGTTTCTTTCTGATCCCTAATCTAAGGTCTGTAAAAAGACTGCACTGTTGATTTAAAGAAAAAGGCATAATAAGATATGAATTCGCTTCTCGGCCTTTTGGCTAAGATCAAGTGTGTGTGTGTAGATATGAATTCACAACACTGAGCAGAAAATAGGAACAGAATGGTAATGTCTGACAGCTAATGTTCCAGATTACAAACTGGAAGAGAACATTCAGTTGTAGCTATGTTATTCTCAAACGATACCTGTCCTCTGTGGAAGAAAAAGAGGATGTCTATTGGAATTCCCAGTAGGAAATTGTTCTACAGAGAAAATGACCCTAGAGAAAATGAGTCTAGTGTCATACTTTAATGAACGATGCAAAGGGATCTTGTAGCATGTTTGAGACTAACTGTGCCAAAGACATTGTGCATCTGAGCAGCCATGTCACCAGGTGGTACAGAGAGTTCAGGCTACACCAGGTGATAGCCTAAGGGGTGGTGGTGACACCACTGTTACCCAAATATCTGCCCTTTAACAAAAAGGGGTGTAGTGTTCACCAGCTTCCCTTTAAAACACTGAAGAAATGGTGGTAAGTGGGGCAAGGCTCGATGGAATGAGAAAGGGGAGGCCCAGTTTTTTTTTAATTAAATATAAAATTTATAACATTTCTTGAATGTTTTTAATTTTTTAAAAACTTTTTAAAAATCCACATCTTACCAAATTTTCACTTTAACCACATTTAACCATGTACATGTAATTCCATTTAGGCTGTGTGTATAATATTTTAATTTAAACATGTAATTTAAATTTTGCTAGTTTGTTTGTTTGTTTGTTTATTGCTTGACAATATGAATGCTTACAAACTGAGAATGAAGTTTGTTCAGAAGTCACAATTACTCCCATGTAAGTGTAAATAGGATTGAATTCTGGATCTGTAGAGTCTTAATATCCTCTCACAGCCTCTTTTGCTGTTTCAGCACCAGAGTAATATGAGGGGTGGGAAAGAGGGGGAATGCATCCTCTACTATTTGCCTCATATGATAAGTTTGTTGCAAATAGACAAGACATTCAGAAGTCTTATTCTGAAGTCATTGAGAGTATTGTTTCCTCCTCTCACTGAACAGTAAGCAAAGTGAAAAATGTGAGCCAAAGTTCCATGGACGACTGATGAATATGAAACTCCATATGAGCACATGTAACTTGTAAGAGTAGATGTTGTCCTGCTTATTAATGGAAATATTGTGAAAATATTGTGCCTTTTGCATATGCGGTGTACTTCTCAGCATTAAAGGCAGAAGATGAGCATTAGCTTCCTTACATGTGTACCAGGCAGCAACTTCCATCATTCCTCACAATTGGTGATGCCATGATGAAAGTGATGGAAATTGCAGTCCAACATCTGAACTGTGAGTTTGTAAGCATTCAAGGTATAGTGGGTTTGAGTGTTGGACTACAATTCTGAAGACCAGGGTTCAAATCTCTGCTCGGCCATAGGAACCCATTGGGTGACTCTGGAAATGGCACACACTCCCAGCCTCTGAGAAAGTCAAAAGCAAGCCCCCTCTGAACAAATCTTGCCAAGAAAATAAGTTGGAAATGGCTTGGAAGCACACAACAAGTACAAGCAAGAATTTGAACCTCAATACACACATGCTCTGTCTCTCTGACTAAAAATGAGTTTTGTAGATCAGGTTTAGCTACCTTGAGCATTTTAGAAAACAGTAATATGGAACATGTTTTTATTTCTTTAGCTGCTTTAAGTTAACTAGTACAATGTCCCCAGTGGAAGTAAACATCTATCTACCTGTCAGTATTGGTTCTATGTCTGATAGGAGGAACAGATATAGTTGTTTGTCTTCCTTACTTTCACATTCAAAAACAAATGCTCAAGATACATTTCTCTAGGTAAAAGAACAGGCAAATCTACTTCTGAATATTCCTTGCCAAACAAAACCCTATGAAATTCATGGGGTTGCCATAAGGCCACTTGAAGGTACATACACACAGTGTATTTCTGCCCCCCTCCCTGCCCTGCATACTAAAATATTTGGTGGGGAAAGTAGAATTCACATCAGACTACTATCATTGTTGTCAAATCTTGGGATGAATATGAATATGCTAGGTTTCTGTGTAAAGCAATTGTTGAGGTAATGTTACAAAATCGTTCTGACACATTCATTTAAGCAAGCACGTATTTTGTTCTCGGTTCCTACAAGGCTGTACATTCTGAGCCCTTCAATAATGCAAATGATCAAAAATAGGATTTGCTCTATATTATTTGCTAATCCTGGTTAGAGGAGTCAAGAAAAGCCCGTCCTTATCATAGCAGGTGCACTGCAGCAGAGGTGCCGCATGAAGCAGCTTTCTCCCATTCCTGCTCGGTTACTGTCGGTCAATGCACGATAGTAACCTCAGACTGTGATGCTCAAGCAGTGACGAAGCAGCTGTCGATTGGTTGCACTTTGACTGTTGCTAAGATGAGAAAGGGAAAGAATGAAGAATAGCAAGGACCAAAATCATTGCTAGGGAAAGAGATATATATCCCTGTTTGGCAAAGACTTTGGATTTAATCGCTTGCTGTCACATTAGAAGCTGCATTTTTCTAACAGAGCAAATGCATTTTACATACTGGTCAACAAAATAATTATATTTTGAGAAAGGGGAATAATCAGCTAGTCTGAACTAAGTGCAGGAAATATAAAGTGTATCACAGAGGTACACTTTGAAGGCAGTCCTTTCTGGAATTTTTCATAATTTTTGTAGCTTTATTATTCTGTCTACAGCATAGACCAACTGTTTATATACACACACACACACACGCACGCGCGCTAGAAACTATACACTGCATTTTAGCTTTTGATCTGTATAAGCAGGAGTTGCACTAATGATTTAATCAGAATATGATGTCACTGAAAGGTACTTTCTAATCTTTACCATTTCTCATTACATAAACCAAACAAAGTTGGCAGGGGGAATAATACCCAAGACTTGTTCTTGTGTCATTTTTGTGAACAGCATAATTTTATAATGTCTAGGAAAACAGACTGAAAGCTACTATATATATGCCAGTGGTATCACTAGGAGGGTGCAGACCGCACCAGCTGACACCTTAAGGGGGATGACACCATTGCTTCTCAAATACCTACTTCTTGGCAGACATGGGCTGTGACATTCATCTGTTTCTCTTTAAAATGCTTTAAAAGATGGTGGGAGTGGGGTGAAACTCAGTGGGAAGAGAAAAGAGAGGCCTCAGAATTTTTAAAATTTAAAATTTCAAAATGTTAATTTTTAAATTTTTGAAATATTTAATATTAATTTTTTAAACATCACATTTTAACCAAATAATCACTATGCATGTGTATATACATTTAAGTTGTTCATATGATATTGTATATTTTAATTTTAATTTTAATTTTAATTTAATAATTGATTTAATGTTTAATATTTTAATTTTGTTAGTTGTTTTTGTCACAACTATTAGCATTACACTCAGTGCTAAATGAGAATTCTGATTTATAAGTAACATTAATGCAAAAAAGCACTGCTAAGGATTCTGTATGGTGTGAAACAGGAGGAGGTCATTGTGTGTGGGGGGGGGGTGGCACCCATGAGTTATCACACTGGGTGACACCGAGCACTGCTATATGCCATATTCGAATGGGGGAAAACTAGCTCCTCTTTCATTTCTGTTGTCCCCTGTGCTTAATAAAGAGAGCTTTTGTGGTTTAAAAAAACCCAAAATGTCCATTTTAAACAACAAAACTTTAGGTTTAGTATGGGGTATATGGTGAAAAAGCTTTGGGATGATCTGTCAGGCGTCTCACACACACTGAGTACTTTGCTCTACCCACTTAAGGCAGTTTTGTAGCACTGTAGAGTGTGTATGTGTGTGTACTCACGAATACAACCCTCCATGGGCTGGCCCCTCCTTATTTATCAGACCTTCTTTCTCCTCACCTTCCCACTTGGGCCCTCCACTCTGTTAGTCAAGGTCGGCTATCTCAGCCCAGGATTTCCTCTGCCCCATCCCGGATTCACCCCTTTTCACTTGCTGCCCCTCACTCCTAGAACCTTCTTCCCCCATGAGCAAGAGCCATCACTTCTTTAACCAGCTTCAAAACAGAGTTGAAGACCATCCTGTACAGAGAAGCATTCCCAGGCATTGCGTGATTAGCATTTGTTATTTGATGTTCTTTTGTTGCCTGTTTTATTGAACCATTTCCTATATTGCTATGTATTTTATATGTATTATCCTATTATTTCTTAGATTGTATGCCATAGACAGGTTTACTCTTATATATTTATTGTCTTTATGTACAGTGCTGTGCAAATCTACAGCGCTATATAATAAATAAATAAATGATAATAATAACCACTATTTGTTAAAGGGCATATCTCATGCCTAGCCTGCCTCTATGACATGAGTCACAGACAGGAATGGCCAGGCAGTATGATTATTTCAACACAGGAGGCCTCTTTTCACCAGTCACTCTTAACTGGATTATATCCCACTTCTTGCTTCTATGCCTGCAGCTCCAGGTCCATCAGCTCCTCTGTTGGTCAAAATAAGTGTATTTCTCTCCTCCATATCACACTAGACTAGTTTTTCAATGTACAGTGTTTTGCATTTTCTAGGGGTGAGTGGTGATAGCCTTTGTGTTTTATAGAGGAAAGTCAAGATTTGTCTTTGGGAATATTTATTGGGATAATGAATAAACTATTGTTGTCCCTGGTAGTTTCTATTTCTTAGCTGTGGAGACAATTTTACTTTTTTCTTTGTTGAACTTGTAAACTGGGCCATGAGCTGAATGGAAGCATGTGCCCTGTGTCGTATAGAAATGTACAAATGGAGAAATGTGCACTTGATGGCACAATCCTAAACTCTCTAGGTTTAAGTTCCTATTTGCTTAGGGGGTCTGCATATTACCTCCTCCATTCTACCTAGGCTCTGATCATATTAACTGTGTACTGCAATAGGGTGTGGCTTCAATTTATTTTATTATATTATAGCCATTCGCAATTGCAAGTTAAAAGGAAATCTGAATCATACAGTATATGGCCGGCAAGGGAAAATGGTGGAGTTTGAACTTGTTGGCTGGTAAAATTGTCATCAAATAGCTCTCTGCCCCAAATAGTGTCAAATTCAGTTGAATGATCCCCCAAATACCTAGCAATGCACAGAAACTGTATCTAGCTTGGATAGGCTGTCCAGCACGAAAAAGCCACCTAGCACAAGGAAGCGAAAGAGCTTTGAAAGTCCCATCCATGCTGAGCTGGTGGCAGTCAACCTGTTCCATGCTTTCAGAGGCATTCCTCCGTGGCTGGAAGACCTTTAAAGGGGTAGATTGGGCTATCTGACCTGATGGGTGTTTTTCAAGACATCCTTCTTCCAATGAGCTTTGAAGACATGGAATGGACTGATTGATGTCTGGCCCAGCCTGCCCTTTCAAACACTTGTTGGAGTGCCCAGAGTGTAGAGAGGTCAGCTGGGCAACTGTTAAAGCAGCTCAGTACTTCACCACTGTTATAGTCTATATGTGAGTAGCACAGCCTGAATCTTCCTATCTTGATACAGGGTGTAAATCTTTTTAAAAGCATTTGCAAAACATCTTTCAAAAATCTCCTTTTTAATAATCTGTGCACTTCTGCAAACTTTGTTATCTCCCCTAGTCTGCTGATACTTCCTCTTTGTGTGCTGGTGGTGACACTTTAATAAAAATGGTAGATGGAGCCTGAACATATAGGAAAAAATTATAATAGGTATAGTCCGGTCAATCTCATTTAAATCAAAACACAGAAAATTGTTTACCAGGAATGTCTCCATAATTAGAAACACGGGATGGTAACTTATAGAAATCAGACCATTTATCTAGTCTAACACATTCAGTTCTAATTGGAAACACCTCCCCAGAGTTTTATGCAGGAATCCTTCTTACTCTTACCTGAAGATTCCTGGTGGTTTCCTATCCAGTTACTGACCCTGATAAGCTTCCAAAATCAGGCAGGATTACATGTGTTCAGGGTCGTGTGGTGATCAGTGCTCCCTGAATACACAGATGTTTATTGAATGGCCAGGAATACCTTAAAGATGTATGGTTATTTCTGAAGGGTCTTCCGGTCTGTGTTCTATAATAAAATTATGGTATTGGAGTCCAATCTATAATGCTCATGTAGAAACTAGCTGCAAAGCCTGAAGAGAACCTAACAAAACCTAAACCCACCCACTCCTGGTGTATAGTAAGAAATCATTCTTCTCCCATTATTTGTGGGATAAAATTTTGTCATACAGTTCACAGACATGGCATCATCCCTGTAACAACACATTAAACTGCAGATTTGACCTCATTAATTACATAATCACAAAGGATAAAACAATTATGTAATGTATGTTATTGTACTAAATAATCATTTTCTGTTTTTCTCTCCAAACCAAGCCTTTATGTGAAATTAACTTGCAAATGTTCATAATTGCTGCATAATTTGATTAGCTGTTCTTTCATTCCACATTGTTTCATTTTCTAACACTTCAAAACCATTCAAAAGTTAGGCATAACTAAAAAAAGTCAACAAAATTGCCACAATTTTTCCTGTCCTAGAAGAGTTTCTAGGGGATTATCCTATGTATTCAAGGTTTTTTTTCTGATACAAAAAACACAAACAGGAACTGCCTAGCAATAGAGAGAAACAGCATTTTCTCTTCTTCTGGAGCATTTGCTTTTTAAGGGGCTATCTGATGAGCTTATGGGGGAACATCTAAATGTGATAATATTGCACAATTAAAACAAGTATAATAAAAGGGCAACTGAGGTGTGTTATTATTTGTACAGTCCGCTTTTCCTTTACACGGGGGATCTGCTATGGACCCCCCCTTGCATAAAGGGAATTCCGCCTATGCTTGAGCCCCATTAACTCTTATGGGGGGCGCCACCCCTTTTCCCAGCATGCCTTTCAGTGTATGCTGAAAGCCGTGTAAGGTATGCCCGCATATGACGCGAGTGCACTCTATGCTTACGCGACTGAATATATTGTTACTTGTACAGTCAGCCCTTCTTATACACGGATTTTTTATACACGGATTTAAGCATACACGGTTTGAAAATGTTCCAAAAAAGTATAAATTTACCTTGATGTTCCATTTTTTATTAGGGACACCATTTTGCTATGTCATTATACTTAATGGGACTTGAGCATACACGGATCTTGGAACCAAACCCCAGCGTATAACAAGGATCCACTGTATACTGGTTGTAGTAGCACGTATTCACAGCTTAAAATAGCATTTCCTAACCTGTTGTTCTCCAGATTTGTTGTGTTCCAAATCCCATCTTCTCTAGTTACTTTGGCTGATAGGCATACTAGATAATAATAATAATAAATAAATAAGAAAGCAAGAAAATTTATTTATATTTTCCCTCCTCTACCAGATGGATTGAGGTGGGATTACAACCTGATAAAATATACAAATTACAAATACAGTCAACCCTTCTTATGTGCCGATTTTTTATACATGGATTCAAGCATCCACAGTTTGAAAATGTTCAAAAAAAGTATAAATTTCAAATATCAAACCTTGATTTTTCCATTTTTTATAAGGGACACTATTTTGTTATGCCATTATATTGTATTGCCATTATATGCCACAGAATTCTCTGAAGATCCCAGCCACAGATTCTGGCGAAACATCAGAAAGAAACTCTTCTAGAACATGACCACATAGCCCAAAAAAACCCCAAAAACTACTAATCTAGTCGTTTGTAATTCTAGCAAGTTCTTCCTGGATGTTCTGAGTGTGCGGGGCAGATTATATAGGGAGATGTAGTCCTGTAAGTAACTCAGGCCCAAGCCATGTAGGGCTTTAAAGGTAATAACCAACACCTTGTATTGTGCCCGGAAGCTAATCTGTAGCTAGTGAAGAGCTTTTAGAACTGGTGTTATATGGTCAGACCTTGAAGAGCCGGTGACCAGTCTGGCTGCCATATTTTGAACTAATTGAAGCTTCCTAACTTGGTACAGAGGTAGCTCCATGTAGAGCACATTACAGAAATCAAGATGAGAGATTACCAGAGCATGTATCACTGCTTCAAGTTCCTTTCAGTCCAGGTAGGGACGCAGTTGACGTATCAATCGAAATTGATACCAAGCACTCCTGGCTGTCGCATCTACTTGAGATGACAACTGCAAGGACATGTCCAGGAGTACTCCCAATCTGCGAATTTCGTCCTTTAGGGGAAGTGTGACCCTATCCAGGACAGGTTGACAAATTTCCTTTCCAGGACTTAAAGTACCTATCACAAGTACCTCGGTTTCCTCTGAATTCATCTTGAGTTTGTTTTCCCTCATCCAGCCCATTATCGATTCAAGGTAGGCATTCAGAGGAGAGATGCCATCCTTAATTACTGCAAGAGTCGGAGGCATAGAGAATCATATTTGGATGTCATGAGTGTACTGATAACACCGTGCCCCATGTCTCTGGATGATCTCGCCCAGTGAGTTCATGTAAATGTTAAACAGCATGGGGGACAGAATGGCACCCTAAGGGATGTCAGATGTCAGCTCTCTTTTAGAAGAGCAACTGCCCCCCAGAATCACCATCTGGAATCTGCCCTACAGGTAGGAACAGAACCACTGGAGTGCAGTGCCTACAATTCCTAACTCACTCAGGCGTTCCAGAAGTATACCATGGTCAATGGTATTGAGTGCCGCTGAGATGTCCATGAGCACCAACAGGGTCACATGTCCCCTGTCGGTGCCCAGATGGAGATTATCAACTAAGGCGACCATGGCAGACTCAACTCCATATCCCGCCCTGAAGCTGGTTTGAAATGGGTCTAGATAATCCAGATGGATTTGATGAAAGTAGGGTGTGCCAAGTTGGTGAAAATTAATGTAGAATATAATGATACTGAATTCATTTGTGACTTGTATTTCCACTAAGATTGCTAAACCTAGTCTCCAAGGCATAATAACCTAGCTAGATTGTTTGGGTCTATGAATGCATAATGAAGAATTATTAATTAATCTCATTGGATGCCATATTGGTACTTGGTGCTTCATTTATTATGTGTGGATATACCTATAAAACCATATAAGGATATGTAGCAATGGGTATTTCTAGGGGGGGTTTTAATTAGCTAAATTATTTAACAGGTTATGCAACAAACAACTCTTTTGGAATCGTTTCCCACTTTTATACAGAGGTTGCTGGGATAGAGGAATGCAGGCAGAACTCTTCAGATCTGAGAATTGTATTTTATTAAAGGAAAACACACACATACATTTGCACACATGCAAGCACACACACATTCACACACATGTGATAATTACCTTCAGCACTCTGAAGATGTGATCTCATGATGATTGTAGAACTCAGCTGCTTCATGAAGGGCAGCATGAGTTGGAACCAATTTGAGATACAGGGGACATGAGATTTCCCTTGAAACTCCAAGCTAGCTCCCTTCTTCTTCTAACAAAGAAAATTTAGGATCTTTTATAAGCTAAAACTAGTTTCAGGCAAAGATTGTCTATCATACGTGAAAGGCCAAATCTGCATAGTAAAGGATCACTAAGATATGGTTTCAAAAATGGGGAGTAGAGCTGTAAATTAGCCCTCTCCGGCTTGGTTCAGGAAGCATCCTGCTGTAAATCAATTCTCTCTTCCTGTCTTCTGGAAGTGTGACTTTTTCACTATTGCAGCTCCCAAACTATTTCACTGATCTCTATTTCAAAGCTCACTTTTGATTACTTGTCCAGATGGGATAAGCCTCATGGCTGCTTGCAGTCAGAGTACATTCAGGGCCATGGTAAGTGAACACACACACACATCAGGAAGACAAGTTTCATAGCATTTCTCATAACAGATACACTCTAGCATACACACAATTTCTTCTACCGCAAGACAGTTAGTTCTTTATGTGGCTCTACCAGCATTGCATAGTAGTATTGGACTATGACTCGGGAGACCAGGGTTCGATTTCCCATTCAACCATGAAACCCAGTGGGTGACCTTTGGCAAGTCACATGTTCTCATCTTCAGGGGAAGGCAATGACACACCACATTCTGAACAGATCTTGCCAAGAAAACCTCTTGATAGGTTCAGTTTAGGGTCGCTATAAGTAGGAAAAGGACTTGAAGGCAAACAACAAAAACATCCTGGCCATCCCTTTGTTTGCCATAATGGAATTGTTGGGTTCTTGAACTGCACAACAAGAAAGTTGATAATAGCTTGCCCTTGCTGTGAAAGACCTAATTCCTTTGAACAAAAGCAATATATGATTACTGCTCTTCTAATGGTATGTGACATCTTCCATATAAACAGTCACATGCATATATAATGGCAAGCTGTGGTTTCCATATCAATGAGTGGTTAATCCATTCTAGGAAAGTACTGTGATTCTTTGCTATTTTTCTCCACAAAGAAAGGAGCAAGTAATTTTAACAATTTTCTGACCACTACAAGAAAGTCATCAAAAACTTTGCAGTTTTTGAAGATTATTTGCAATATGAGACTTATTCTACATAAAATTTGCATGTGATTGTTTTGCACATGAAACATTTTCAACACAGGAAATAGCATTTCCCGATCAGAAAATGCTATTTTTTGACCCAAACAGCCACATGCAAATTTAGCATAGAATAAGCCCTGAACTGCAAAGGATATTTTTTGGTCAGTCCAGGATTTTTCTCATCACACTTTCTCATCACTTGAGAGGCATATTTCCCCCCCCACCATTTTTCAAATATTTTCAAATATTCTTCTCATCCCTAATTCACTCGAAGATTAGTATGAACTCTAAAGGAGCTATCCATAGAGCTGAACTGAACCCTGAAAACACGTTCAGCACCTTAAACAGATCTTGTAAAGTTTAGATCTCCACATTCACATGGGAACCATGTCCCCACGTTGATAAAATTTGGACTTGGATACAACTTGAGCAAGAAGCAACTACATCAGAAATGTTCCCCATACTTGTTATCCTTGATACTTTGGTGCCTAAGGATCCAAAACATTGCATAAAAATCAATCTGGCCTTCTTTTCAAAAGAGAAGTCATTTGTGTTTTCTAACTATGAATAGGTATAAATAGACTGCACTAGTATCACTCAGTGCAATTAATTGTCAGGTCCATCATGCAACTAGGAAGCTGCTTTATAAATGAGAGTCCTGTAATATAATCTACCAGGACAGTTTAAGAGGGCAGAGTGATTTGGAGATAAGCCAGAAATGAGAATTCTCTGAGATTTAACCTAGACTAACCCGACCTGAATATAGACCTAACTAGTGAAGTAAAATTTCTGCTGTATACTTGAATATGTGGGAAATTCATCACTGATGTCACATATGCTTATAAGTGTTGAAGAGGCACTTCTATTTTGTAATCACTGTCTTATTTAAAATGTATACATACAATTTGATGCACATGTTTCTTTGTATTGAAAATTGCAGTTCTTAGATATCTTTCTGGACATAGGTATTTAGTTACTCTGAGTAATAATTTGAAAAGAAAGGGGGATGAAAAGTGTAAAATGGAAACTAAAGTGACCTTTCTTTAAAAGATGAGGAGAAAGAAATACTATACAGTGCACCTTTGTCATGTATGGTCATGCTTTATGCAACTTTCAGCTTACGCTGAAAGCTGTTTGCCATAAAAGGCAATAGTGTGTGTGTGCGCGCAACATGTGCACCACACCACACTGTGTGCACGAGCCCCATTGTTTTAAATGGGGCTTGAGCATCTGCAGAATTTCCCTTACATGGGGGGGAAGGGGTCTGGAACAGATCCTCCCTTAAGCGAAAGGCGCCCCGTACCATTTTTGTAACAGGCTCTTGTGTTACGATTTTTCTTGAATAAGACATTCACCATACTATGACTTGCCATACTCTTTGTTAATTGGCAACTCATTAACAAGTGAAATTTCAACAGATCATATTGTAAAGATAACAGCCATGAAAAATATATGGTAGTGAAGTTTTTTTAGTATAATGTGATTTATTTTTCCCCGGGTATAAACAGGAACATTTATATACTTGTGGAGAATGTTTTGCTTTTCTGTATTTGGTTTTTTTTAAAGTCATAGACCATATTGGAGAATTACTATAATACATGGCTTTGATATCAGTAATGAAATTGTATAGGCATTATAATTATCACAAAAACTATTTATTTAATTTATTTATTTCAAGGATTTATATCCCACTTTTCTCCCAAAATAGGATTCAAGTGCTGGTAAGAATGACAGTATGATGAGAATTGCAGCCTTCTACATCTGTGCCCAGCCCATCAACTATTCTTTCTTACCTGTTTCCAAAATATTGGCGCTCTGTTTCTCTGTCTCATCATGCACCTCCAGATGACCTCCCCCTTTAACTCAAGCAATGAAATAACTAAGCACTCCAGTAACCTGTGCAACAAGAAAATACTGTTTTGTGTGTTTTCTTGATCCTTTCCTGGAGTTCTTGTGCTTCCTTCATGATTATTTGTTCTTATCTAGAATATGAAGATATCTTCTGGAACTGAGGCACTCAGGTTGTGTTGCATACCCGTGTTTTGTGCTGATCAATGCCTCAAATGGGATTGCAAGCAGCATACAAAGGGAATTTCTATTGTTATCTCTAATCAGTTGAACTGGGAAGGCTATGGGATTCTAGGGACTCAGCCCATACTAGGAGGAGCTGCTATTTCAAGAATCAGTGGAGTGAGGTATGGGACATTTTTCATATAAGCAATCACATGTACAATCAGCCCTTCTTATACACTGATTTTTTTATACATGGTTTCAAGCATCTACGGTTAGAAAATGTTAAAAAAAAGGATAAATTTCAAATATCAAACCTTGATTTTCCATTTTTTTTATAAGGGACACCATTTTGCTATGCCATTGTATTTAATGGGACTTGAGCATCCACGGATTTTGTTATCCACAGGGGATCTTGGAACCAAACCCCAGCATATAAAAAGGGTCCACTGTATATGTAATTGCAGGCTGTGATTTCCATGTCAGTGAGTAGTTAATCCATTCTAGGAAAGTACCGAAATTGCTATTTTTCTCCACAAAGAAAGGAGCAAGTACTGTAATTTTAACAATTTGCTTACCACCACAAAACCTATTTCATGTAGAAAGTCTGTAAAACACAGTTATACACGTTCTAGACATAAACTGAAGTAGTGGAGAAGATCCATAGTATGTTTCCACATGCATTGATATTAGTATGCAGAAACAGAGATGCAACAATTACACTGACTTTTGGAAAACTGAAAACCTACCTTCTTCAGCCCTTTAGCAATATTTTGTAATGTTAGCGTTTTAAGGTCCGAGCTGTTTAAGGTGTATTTTTTGTGTTTTATATGTTTCTGTAAACACTTTTATACCTTTAAAACAGGGCTGCGAATCATGCATATATAAATTATATCCCACCTTTCTCCTTGCAAAAGACTCAAGATGGTTTAGATCCAATTTATACCAAGGTACAGCTAAAAAACTATTTGTTCAAAAGTTAAAAAACAAACTAACAATTCTATAAAAAACACAAAGTTTAAAAAGTTTAAAGCACAATTAAAACATAATTTTAGAAAGTTAAAAGCATAATCCCATTAAAGGTTTCTCCTGCCACCAGAACTATAAGCCAAACATATATATTAAGGTGTATATCTAGGTATCAAAGTATATATCTATAGGTATCAAGGTAAATATATATCAACCTATATATTAAGCTTTTTGCCTTTAGGCTGTAATTCCCATTGTTCCTCACTTCTTGCTATGCTGGCTAGAGCTACTGGGATTTGTAGTCCATTAACTTCTGGAGGGCTGCATGATATTCCAATCTTGATTTTAAAAGCAGTAGTGTTTTTATATCACATGTATGTAGAAATGTATATCCTGTTTGGTTCAATGAGACCTATTCGCAGCCTATTATTTATAGCTTTACCAGTTTAAATATATAAAATATGGTACAATGATGGGCAGCATATCCAGTGCATGTACCACACTTGTTGAGTATTTGTGTCACCCCCATAAATGTGTGTTTCTTCTTTCCATGTGTTAGACACCTACCTCTATTCATAAGCAAATACAAGACATTTTAAATAAAAGAATGGATTTCTTTAAAAAAACACCATAATATTTGCATAAGGCTTCAGTGACTTCAAAAGAAAGCACTCATAGATTTAAAAAAATCAAATCATGAGTCATGCAAAAATAATATCACATCCCTTTATTTGGTTAGGAACAAAGAAAAAGATCCTGATATTTGAGCAGAGCACATTATGCCTCTTAATTCCTCAAATCTGTAAGCATGAGGATTTCTCTCTGGAGTACATCACTGAATCACTTGCCTGAAGTCTGATGGGAAGAAGGTTATTATCGTTCATTGACCCATTTAAGAGGCTTTCTCCATGCAAGGATGCAGTATGGCTGTGCCTGCTCATCTTTAGAAGTTTAATTACTTCCAAATTTTTGTATGCTGTCAATGTTTAAACTGTGTTTGTTTTAACTGTTGCAAGCCACCTTGTGTCCTAAACTCAATAAGAGACAGGATGGATGATACATTGCAAGAGTGGCCCAATATGATTCCCTCCCAAAACTGAAAATAGCAGCCTACATTTCAGTGAATGATGATGTTGGTGTTTTGCAGTTTAAAGTGCTCTTACATATTCAAGAGAAGTAATAGTGCCACTGTATTCTGCTTTGGTCAGGCCCCACCTAGAATATTGTGTCCAGTTCTGGGCGCCACAATTCAGAAAGGAAAACGGGCGTGGCCAAAGGAGGGCAACAAAATGGTGAAGGGTCGGGAAACCATGCCCTATGATGAACGAACTTAGGGAGCTGGGGATATTTAGCCTGAGAAAAGAAGGTTAAGAGGTGATTAATAACCCTGTTTAAATATTTGAAAGGATGTCATATTAAAGAGGGAGCAAGCTTGTTTTGAGGTGATGCCCCCATGCTCCAGAAACAGACACAGAACAATGGATGCAAGCTACAGGAAAAGAGATTCCACCTGAACATTAGAGGAACTTCCTGACAGTAAGGGCTGTTCGACAGTGAAATGCACTCCCTCGAGGGTGATAGAGTCTCCTCCCTTGGAGGTCTTTAAACAGAGGCTGGATGGCCACTGTCGGAGGCTTTGATTGGATTTCCTGCATGGCAGGGGGTTGGACTGATGGCCCTAGTGGTCTCTTCCACTCTATGATTCTATGATGCTATGATATTTGAAACTTTCATATACCCACCCCTGGGGTCCTCCTGCTATGTGCATCACCATTCAGGTGTCGGGAGCACTTGCCACTATGGCTCTGAGAGACAGACCTCCTTTTTAATTATTACAGAGTAACTTCAGGAGATGTGTTCTAGGACTACCTAGACAGTTTTTTTTAAAAAAATAGTTTCTTTGGGATATGAATTAAAGTGCTTTTCAGAATTTACAATAAATTGATGGCAAAGACATGAAGCTAGACAGGAGAATGAGGTCAATGCCATCTGCTAAATTGCAGGCACAAATACTAAGGGTTAAGTGTCGGACTGTTTGTGTGGCTGTCACATCTCAGTATTCCTTTGAAGAAAGAAAAATAATTATCCCATTATTAAATGTATCAATGAACAGACTCCTTTTTTTAAGAAAGCAATGGCATGCATCGGTTTTAATAAACCTTATTTAAACAACTATTTGTTTTGTGCTGTCTGTCAGAACTAACGCCTAGCTGAAACTTAATCCACAGCTTTAAACAAAACAATAAAGTGAAGGAGTTAGCTTCTGGAATTTAATTTCTCATTTCAGCTCAATTTGCCTTTAAAAAAATATGCAAAATAAAACAGCCTGGAAGAGTGTCAGGGACAGCTTCATGTGGACCATGAGCTATACTTTTGCCCACTTCTGTCCTAGATGGTTCTCTCAATGACCATTTTTCTATCCTATTCCCATCCAGAGTGGTGGTAGTGATATAATAGGGGATGTTCCCACTAGGAGAAACCCCCGCGTTCTGAATCGAATCCAAGGGTGGCGTTCATAGTAGGATCCGATTTAAAACCTAGAACGGTTTCTAAGAGCACACCCAACGTCCCACTACACAATCGAATCGTAGAGCGGGATAAAAATTTAAATCGAATTTTCCTCCTCATTTAAACACGTGTTGAAAAAACACTAGGGTCCGACCTACTTTTTCCATTGATTCGAGTTAGGAACCGGAGTATTTAAATAGGAACGACAGCCTTTGAAATCGGGTTGGATGGATGGGAGGACGGACTGCGGTGGGGGCTGTCCTTGGGGGAGTTGCCCGTTTCGGTCCCCATCCCGTCGTGGCTGTCGCCATTTTTTTCTTCCCTCACCCTTTGTTCGCTGTGGTCTTTCAATAAGAGATAAGGTTATTTTTATTTTTATTTTAATGGTTTCAACAGGCGCTTAATTCTCTTCAGCGGCTTTAAGCGCGAAGTCTCGCGGCGCAACGCTGCATCTGCACAAGACTACTACAAGGCTTTTCCCGTGGTTGCAACCATCCCCTCTGTGGGGGAGAGCCCATTTCTAACGGAGTGAAGGGCAGAAGGGAAGGCTCCTCTCAAAGAGGCATTCCTGCCCGCTTGGGCCTGATCTCGCCCAGGCAGAGGAAGGGAAGGCTCCTCGCGAGGAGGCATCTGATCTCGCCAAGGCAGGGAAGGGCTCTGAGCAATTGGGGGGGGGGGATAGAGCCTTTCTCCCCTCTCTTTCTCAAAACGGAATCGGCCTTCTCCTCCAACCCTGGAAAGAGAACTTTGGAAGAGTGCTCCCTCTGCTTTCAGAAGCCTCCCCATTGATCTCTGGGCTCTGTGAAGGGATTCTGCCTGTGTCTTGGGAGACCATGAAGAGGGAATGCTGTCATGCAAAACCTATCCCATAGTTCCTCTGGAAAGAGCTTGGGTTTCCTACTAAATTTGGAGGGAAAATGTATTAGGCTGACAGCGCTTATGAGCTTTGATCGTTTAAGCGCCTTGATTGGTTAATTTTTAAAAAAACCCACCAAAAAATACATCATTTCACAAACGGTCAATGAAATGGAAACGCTGACGAAAGTTAATCGCTTCCAAATAACCGGGTTAACATTACGTCATTCTGACGTACTATGTTGACAGCTCCAAATAAGGTATGGAGAGAAGAATCGCTTTATTTAAACACCGATTTCATGCAAGTAGGAACGCTTGCAGTGTAAAAACTCGATTTAAATAACCAGATGGAACGAAGAATAACGCGTTTCGGAACGAGATAACACAGGTTTATTTTGATCGGTTTTTTAAAACCGTTGTATTTTATCGTTTTCAAATATTAAGTGGGACCCCCCCCCATAGAAATATTTTTAGTTAACTTCACAGTGTGGTTCTTTACACAGCTCTATGCTGTGTTAATTCAGCTTGAGTTTCTCACCATTGTACCTTAGCCTTGTTTCATTCTTGGTAAAGAAGAAGCAAGAGGCAGTGAAGAAGGTGAGATGCGTAGGTATGAGTGGCAGAGAAAAATGGTTTCATGGCTGATGTTAACAGTTGTAGGTTAATGCTCTGAGATTCCGTATGTGTGTTCCAGAAACATTAGCGTTTCCCCGTGTGGTGTGGTGTGGTGTGTGTGTGTGTGTTGTGAAAATTTAATCACAGAAGCATATGGGTGCCAATATGGAATTTATGGGTCAAAACATTCTGAGGAAGATTAGCCTCTATGCTCGCAATAGAAGGACTAATTATTTATGTATCTGAATATTTTTAATCCTTGATAAGGGATTAAAAGGGCACAATGCTGGTATTCCATAGTCAACTCACTACTTCGCTTGGTTGACCTTCATATGCAATGAGACCTTTTACTACTTTCCGAAAGATAATTAGATCATTGTGTTCGAAGTTTGGGGGGCTTTGAGAAGCCGAAATGCCATAACAAAACCTGAACACACAACATTCATATTTACATCTGCCCTCCTGTTTTGCTCAAAAATAATGCTGCCATAGTTGGCGTCACAGGGAATTTTTAGTGACTGACCAAATGCATAGTAAAAAACATGTTAAGATATTTTATTTGATCATCTAGTTTTGCACCCTGTTAAATGCACCACCGGGATAAAGATGAAAACATTATTTTACTTAACTTCCACCAAGCTAGTATTCTTTAATATATATATACAAAATATATATTTTAAAATTTTTCACCAAACTTGTAATCTTTCTGGATAACAATTATATTTTGTTAAATCTCAGTATTATAATATTTTTGCTCAGAGGCAAAATCTTTGTTTCCTTTTACACTGATGTTTTTCAGCCTAGAAATTTGCTTCAGGATAAAATTGGCCAAACGTTTATTTACTTGGCTTATGATCAGAACAGTTGATATATTTTTGAAAGACTGGATAGGGAGCGATATTATTTTTTTTTGGTTCATTCACTTATGACATATTACTGAAATTTGGTGTGGCTACAATATTCAAACTGCTGTGGAGCTGAATCGTAGCTTCCCATGAAAATGTGAGGATATTTTTGGGCAAATAATTCTTTTTCCAAAAAAGCCAAAATGTAAAAAATCTTGCAACAATTTCTTGATGGTGTGCCTTGATATGTTGGTCCCCTTTTATGTCAAGAGTGAGGGAAACTGAGTACGTATTCTTTACATCCCTGTCTCGTCTCTCCTTCACATAATTGTATGATGAAAATAACAACAATTAAAAGCAAAAGGACAAAAAGAAGAATAAACTTCCCCGGATTTCGTAGGAGAGAATAAATGAACATTAAAATACTCTATGGTGCTGCAAGCTAAAGAACATTTTATTGCTGAGAGAGAGAGAGAGAGAGTGGAAACAATAACAGGAAAGATGTCCAGTGCTCAAATGGTGTTTGAAGAGAGCTGTATAAGTCTACCATAACAGGAAAAAGACAGGGTAATAAAAGGATGTGGAAAGTTTATTCCACAACATATTGTTTACAGTTTAAGAGGTATTTCCCTATAAATTCTTCAGGCCTTGGACAATGAAGCAGAGTAGTTTTTATTATAATTTGTTATCTAATGAGTACTAAAAATGATGCAGTTTTCACTGTACAATTAGCTGTTTGATCCACTTTAACTGCCATGCGGAATCCTGGGGAGTAGTAATTTGCTGAGGCAAAAATTATCTAGTTCGCTTTCATGCATTACAGCATTTGTGCTCTATGTTAGATAATTGAAGTGCTTCACCATGTTACACAAAGCTTAGGTTTCCACAGAATGGAGCTATGACAGTTAAAGTGGGATCAAACTGCTATGATTGAGGAGTATTTGGAAAACTGAGGCTTTAGACAAATCTTTTTACTGCTGCCTGGCCAGGACTAGCTTGTGAGCATAGAGGGAGGGGGAAGGCTTGAGCTGCTCTACTTCTGGTGTGTTAGAATTGACAAAACGTGTAGTGGATTTCTAAACACCCCTCCATTTAAACAGGTTTCAAGACTCTGTTTGAAGGGATTTCAGGAAAGTTCAGCAGTGGAGAACTTGTGGCAATCATGGGTCCTTCTGGAGCTGGAAATCAACACTCATGAAATCTTCTGGCAGGATACAGGTCAGTAACCGTAAAGACCATTTCACCCATAGCTTTAATACACACCTATGGTTATGCTAACATGTGGCTAAGAGTTCTACAAACTATACTCATTACAAAGCCAAAATTAGATGGATCTGTGATATCAGGTTCACACTGTGGTCAAAACTACATTTTCGTCTTCAGATATAAGAAAAGCTTTTTTCATAATCAAGTGTGATTCAACTTCATTTATTATATATGTGTGTTTTCAAAGTGCTTCATTATGTGTCAGCACCATTGTCACTCAACACCTGTTCCTGCAGACTAAATATTGTGTTATTTTTGTGGTTTTAATTCTTTTACTCTGTGTATATGCATCTGATGCAATAATAATAATAAAAATAATAAAATTTATTATATACCACTTTCCAAAACGATCAAAGCGGTGCACAACAAAGAATACAAAATACAATACAAAAATAACAACACGATAATACATAACATTAAAACTTGACAATAAAAATTCAATCGCAATTTAAAACCATAAAAACCATATCAAAGAAGCCAGCTGAGTTGATAATCAATGGTACAAGATACATATTGGGGGAAACCACACATATCAAGGCACATGGGGGAAGGCTTGACGGAACAAGAAGGTTTTGAGTCTCTTTTTAAAGAGATCCAAGGAGGTGATGGAGCAGAGCTGATCAGGAAGGGTGTTCCAATTTTGTGGGGCCGAGATGGAAAAGGCCTTTTGCGAGGTCGACGCATGAAACAGACTAAGTCCAGAAAAGGTTATGTTAGAAATTTCTTCTTCCCAGTTTATCTCAAAGGTGCTACTGAATTCCTTTATGTCTTTTTATGCTAAAACAGACTAACATAACTATCTACTTGAATATGATATAGTATAATACAAAATGGTGCTTGAATGAGGAAACTCCAGGGTTATAACAGGAAATACATTGCCACTGGCTAGTTTCCACACTGCATTTTTGCATACTTGGGATTATATTAACACTCTTTTGATTTCCAAAACAACCTTAGAACTTTTAGTTAGTCAGATGCAATGGCAACAATAATAATTTTACAGGCATTTTTTTTGTTTATGTATGAAGAATTAGGCTAAAACTCTAATGCTTAAGTCAACCCTTAGTTTTGACTGAACTAAAGAATGTGAAGGAAAAATGCAACTTTTAAACTTTTTTTTCCTTTTTGTCCAACTTCAGAGAGACAGGGATGAAAGGAGAGATTATGATAAATGGACAACCTCGTGATCTGCGTTCTTTCCGCAAAGTCTCCTGCTATATAATGCAAGATGACATGCTACTTCCACATCTTACTGTCCAAGAAGCCATGATGGTAAATAACAAGAAATGGATAAATATTGATACAATCTGAACTCTTATTCCTTGCTGCAGTTGCAGAATCTTAGGGTTGCTTCACATTTTATGGGACAATTGTGTGTGCTGTACACCATAGTGATAGTAGAAACACAATTGCTAACAAAGAGTATGAAGTGGTCCGTAGGCTGGACCACTCCATTCTTTCTTTGGATCAGTCAGTGGGAGATTGACTACACACACGCGAGCACACACACCCCTCCAAAACTGAGACACAAACAGATTTTGAAATAATTTCTTTTGTGGACTACTGATCATTATGGCTGGGGGAGCTGTAGGGCAAAGAGGTAATATTTCTGAATTCTAGATATAGTCCAGCCATCGGGATGTTTCAAAGGAGAATTTCCAAGCAGTACTAATTTAGAGTTTATAGTTTAACCAAAAACTTCGATTTAATGCTGCTTGTAATCCTCCTTTGAGTTTTTTTCCATGAAATGAAGTGGTCTATATCCAGAGTTCAAAAATGCTACTTGTTTGGATTACAAATGTGCCAGCATGATATAGTGATTTGATTGTTGAACTAGGACTCTGGGAGACCAGGGTTTGAATCCTCACTCAGCCATGGAAACCCACTGGATGATGCTCGGCAAGTTACACTCTCTCAAACTCAGAGGAAGGCAAGGATGAACCCCTCTGGATAAATCTTCTCCAGAAATCCCATGAAAAGATTGCTCTAAATCAGCATCAGTTTTAGAGGTACATAACATTTGTAACAAAGCATACATAACTTGTCCTTTTTGCTACCAAATCTATATTGCCAAAAGGCTGATTTGTTCATTACATGAGTGTTACTAGCAATTACACATGCAGGACTGAGAAATCTAATCAGAGCACATGGATGTAACAATTTAATGTGTGTGGAAAGTGCAACTTGATGCATAGAAATGCCAAAATAAATTATCTTAGGTTTGTTTCAGGCTTGCTGTCTTAATGGAATTGGAAGTCTGGTCTGTGTGACTCCTTCCTTACCCTCTACTAGTACATCTGTCTTAGGAAGCCACAAAAATAAAATGCTGTAGTCTCTTCCTGCACTTCCTTCCAACAAAGGTTGCACACTTTCTATAAACAAGCACCAGGACTTGAAAGCAAAGTCAGCTGTCTTGTGTCAACGTGCCAGAGAGGCTGAACATTGACAGACAAATCTAAAAATGCTGGTTGTTAGGTTTCTGTGAAATCAGCCTCGCACTTCTGTTTAGACCTGCTGACGTTATGATTGCAGGATCAGTTGCTCTGGAGTTTCTTGTCTTGTTGTGGGTCAACAGGATCAAACCTAGAAGTTGTAAATAATGAATTATAAACATCTTAATCATCCACAATTCAGTACTATCTTTTTTTTTTTTGTAAGACAAAGCAACTGTCAGGGATTAGGGGGCTGCATTGACCACAAAGGGACCACCTCCATGATACTTCTAGGGAAAAAATGGGAGGGGGGGAGATCACAAATGCCCTCATGCTCTCTAGGAATATAGGGAACAGTATCATCACAATTATGTCCTCTTTGGGGTCATTCTAGTCCCAGGAGAGGCTTTTTTCCAAGGAAAAAAATAGCCCAGAAAATAATCATTCCTCTTGAGTCCAAAAATGGTCCAGGGAGTCCTCAAAACATGCCAGAAGTGCCTTCCCCCCACAAAAATAAATTGTTTGGGAACCCCAGGGTCACAAAAGCCCTGGGAGCTTTTGTTTTCCCTCCCCAGTTTAGGATGGATTAACTAAAAGCAGCACAATTTATATAGAAAATAAATGAAGTCATGAAGTCAGGTCCGGTAAAATGGGCGCCTGCGGACCACCGTTTTTGGGTGGTCTGTACTGTGCCACAGTTTCATTAAAAAAAAAATCTTATGGCCGAAAATGTCAGTTGTGGTGTGTGTACCAGTAGTGTAGAAGAAAGATAATTGCTTACTGCTATCTCAGGCATATTGCCTACCTGAAACTCAGTGCAAATCAATGATAGTTTTAAAGAAGAGAAAAACCTTGCTGAAATAATGGAGGATTTTGATTACTCTTTTCTTAAGCAATGGCACAAAAGGATTCAGATCAATAGTTTCTTGTGCTTATGGGAACCTCTCTGGTTCAACAGCATGTAATATTCCTGTTAATTTTTTAGAATCTGATCTGAAATGATGTATTAAAAATTCTAGGAATCTGGTAACTGAGATCAATTTCTGATTGAATTTACTTGTGTGAGTTCCAGTAACTCAGATTGAAATGAACTCACAGACTTCCCAGTTATAATCTGGGATGAACTCAGGACTGGATTCATTAATATTTCAACTCTTGAATGTCTTATGATGGTTGAAGTACCCATATTGGTCACTTTCTTTACTCACATCAATAAGACTGGCCAATTGACCAGTTTGTGGACTGAAGCTGTTACGTTTCCAATTTATGAAAAAAAGAAATTGACAGAAGTGTACCTTCCATCTATAAGATCAACAATTGTCAAATCAAGTCAAGAAGTGAAAGATTGTATGCTACCTACTTAATGATTAGGTGTCATATTGTATCTCTTTGACTGAGGTTGAAAGTGTAGTGAGAGATGAACTTGTGGAGTTCATAAGAGGCCAGCACTTGACCATTACACCAGTTTAACTCATCTAGCTGAGGAATACAGAAGATATTTTGGTTATGGCTTTACTTTGCTTTTATAAACATCTACCTTGTATTCAATTCTTAGGGACAGACTATATAGTAACCTGTTCTTCTCTTTGAGCTACTTTCTACTTACACAGGTTACTTCCAGAGCATCCAGAGGCAGAATACTTTTAATTAGAGAAAACTTAAATTGCTAAGAGATATCTTAGAAGTCTTATTTAAATTGGTTTTGCAAATCTCAGAATTCCACAAATGTTTCCACCAATGAAGAGTGTTTGTGTATGTTTCATCTAAAATCTGGTGAAAGTCTAGAGCCATGTTGGCGAACCTGTCACATACGTGCCATTTGTGGCACGTGAGCTGTGTCACAGGGTACACAGTGGGCCACAGGAAGGATGGGTGGGGAGGTGTGCATGGATGGTTTGGCTCCTTGCTGTGGGCTGGTTCTCCCCATCCTGGCCAGACATCCTGCCCCCCATGAAGATCAGTACCCTGGGGGACACCATTTCCTTTTCCTCCTTTTAGACTGTGTGTGTGTGTGTATGTGTGTGTGTGTGTGTGTGTGTTGTGAGCCTTTAGGTCATTTCTGGTGACCTTACCCTGGAGGTTTTCAGAGGGGACTTGCCATTGGTGTCCTCTGAGGCTGAGACAGTGTGATTTGTATATGTGTGTGTTGTAAGCCTTCAGGTCATTTCTGGCAACCCTATCTTTTCCCCCCCCCCCCCCCCGCCCTTGAGAGTCCCATGGTTGTCTAAGAAGGGGACCTTCACATTTTCAGTTCTGATGCCCTGTCAAAGAAACATACATGAATAAGAAACATTTGTTTCCTGTCAAAGAAACATTTATCTCAAACAATGCAATACTTTGTAGCTAATAGTTTGTTTTTTAAGGTACTGTTTTCTGGTTTCTGCATCAGAATAGTTAGACTTTATTTTTATTTGAAAAGAACAGCTGTGGTAGCTGAAAATATGTAGATTGATAGCATAACCAAGAGGATTGTTCCTAAGAAACATCCTATTTGTGCTAATATTTCAGGTATCAGCTCATCTGAAACTTCAAGAAAAAGATGAAGGCAGGAGGGAAATGGTATGTATATAATTTTGTTCATGCGATGAATGTGACATAGCTTGATTATTTTAGAAGTAAAGTGGGGGTGGAAATATCTGTTAGAAAATATTATAGAACTTTGATGCTGTCTTGGAGGGGGCAGATTAAAGATATGCATATTTCAAAGGAATGCCATTTTTTGTTTTCATGTTATTTATAGAATCAATGGCTACTGGATCAAGTTCACTGAATGTCAAAATGAAGGGGATTCCGAGGGGAAATGTGTTTAATTACGATGTCCACTGAATTGCTCAGACAGTGACAAGGACCTTTTGTTGAACAATTGCATATCATATTTCTAGTTAGGTTTTGATCTAGTTTTGATCTTGAGTAGGTGGCATGATAAATGCATATTATGGATATGTAGTTAAAAAGACATTGAATACTGCCAAAAGTACATTAGGTCATAACACAATTATAGACAACGTGGTTAAGAGCATAGCAATGATGCAGTCATAGATCCCTTGTGTTGTGTGGAATGATTTTTAAAGTAGAACATTTCAATTAGCTAGATATGTTTTGACAAAACTGCAGTTTTAACAGTGCCATCTTAAGTATATTTATTTGGAAATAAGTCCAGTTAAGCTAACTCTCCTGACTTGATCCCAAGATAGTACATATAGGATGGAATTGCAGTATTCAGTGATCTCATTTTTCCCCCCTTTAAGAATAGGTCTGTCTACAAAATGAAGGATTTTGAAGAAAAAGCATAATGAAAGACAAAAGTCCAGTTCAACAAAAATTTAAAAGTAACATTACAGAACCTGAAATATTAATCTTCTCTTCTCATTCTAGACAGAAAGCACTGTTCCTCTCTATGGTAGACAAAGGCACTCAGGGAACTGATAATGGTCAAGCTAGGCTATACATGTAGGGACAGAAGTTCTTGCGATACAAAAGGGGCGGGCTATAGGTCATTGACAAAATACATTCCTTTCATACAGAAAGTCCCAGATTATATTCTGTGACCATGTCTAGGAAGGGCAAGGAAAGCTGCCTGAAATCATAGAGTCATTACTATTCAGTACTGATAATCCCAGCACTAGATAGAACAATGGTCTGACTCAGTCTAAGATAGCTTCCCATGGTCTTGTCTTTTATACCATTTTATTCCATAGCATTTGGAGATCCTCCCTGCATATTTTCCAATTTTTCTTAGCAGGTTGAATTATAACAAATGTTTATGATCTCAGGAAGTCTATTATGTTTCAAATATCATATATTATGTTGTACATAATCAAATATGGACACTGCCTGTAAGGTTGTTGTTTTAAATACATATACCTATCATGCTCTTCCTATCCACAGGTAAAGGAGATTTTGACAGCTCTGGGTTTGATGCCATGTGCCAATACAAGAACTGGAAGTCTTTCAGGAGGCCAGAGAAAGCGTCTTGCTATTGCTTTGGAATTGGTGAACAATCCACCTGTTATGTTTTTTGATGAACCCACCAGGTAATTTGTGTTCAAAAATAAAGATAGATTACTATCATGGCAGTGTATGATGGGATATTTTTACCAAAAAGGGTGAACTTTACTTTGAAGTCTGAATTAGATGTATGAAAGTGTAGCCATTTGTCAGCTGAGAAAAAGGTTCCTCTTCTCCCCACTCATATCCCCTGGTATCTTGGTTGGGGTATTTATGAAAGACATGGATCAAGATATTCCATGGTCTGAAATGACAGACAAGATTGTGGCCCTCCCCATTTCCACATACAGGACCTGGCTGGGCTTCCAGTTGAATTTTTGCCATGGAATAACCTCCTTTACACAGCTGAAAACAGAAGACAAATTTAAGAGATAGAACAAGCTGTGCAGGGCCCATGAAAATCTGAACTGGATCTATGAAAGTGTAGCCATTTGTCAGTTGAGAAAAAGGCCTGTTTTTTCCACCACCTCCATATCTTGTTTGAGGTTTTTATAAGAGGTCTGGCTCAAGACATTTCATGGCCTGAGATGACAGACAAGATGGTGGCCCATCCCATTTCCACATACAAGAGGTGGCTGGACTTCCAGCTGAATTCTTGCCATGCAATAACATCCTTCACACAGCTAGATACAGAAGACCAGTTTAAGAGACTATAACAACCTATGCAATGCCCAGTGCTTGATAGAGAAGAATGGCCAAAGCAGCTCCAGATAACCAGTCATTGTTGCTGTCAGCATCTGCTGCCTGAAGCAGTCACCTTTTTCTGCCAAATGTTAGAGCCAATCATGGTTGTCAATATGTATTTGGATTTGCCATCGGGCTAAGTGTTAATCCATGTCTTGTCTCTCTCATTCAGTTCAGTGCAGATAGCTATGTGTATTATGAAATTCTCCTTATTGTTGATTTAGGGCAGTAGAGGCCAGTGGCAGCCATACACCTATACACATACACCCCAAATTATTCCTAAGTGTCTCCCGTGGATTGTCTGATACATTTCATCAACACATTCAAAATTCCTTACAATTAGAAAGGCTTGTATGGAACTTTTAGAATATATGCCATGCTTTTTAGCAGCTCTTAGTGCAGCAGGCCGAAATGGGAGCCTACAGCCATAAATCTATTCAGATGCGTAAGGAACTTTGGAAACCAGATCCTTTAAAAATAGAACATATCTTTGGTAAACAACTGTAAGGTGGAAAGATTGAAAGGGAGAGAGCCAGCGAATGAAGAGTGCTTTAGAGAATAGAAATCATGTCAGTGTAATGGAGCATAGTAAGAGCAACATTGTAAATGACAAACTAAATGTCAGCAAACAGTGAGAGGCAATGGTATTATCAGACATGTTGCCAGCTGAAGCCTCAGGTTAACTACACAGGACCCATAATTTGATTCCAAAGGAGTATTAGTGTGAGAAAAGCAAACCTGACAAAATTACTCTTTTTCAGTGGCCTGGACAGTGCATCTTGCTTTCAAGTTGTCTCTCTGATGAAAGCTTTAGCACAGGGTGGTCGCTCTATCATCTGCACCATTCACCAGCCCAGTGCCAAACTCTTTGAGCTCTTTGACCAGGTACTATTTTGTTTTTAAGTATGCATTGTTAGATAAATATTGCATGCATAGGTTGCAAGTATCTTTCCTGGGCCAATGTACTGTATCTGAAGTCATATTATAATCTGCATGTCCTCTTTTTATCACACAAAATGACATGTTTTCAAGTCTCACTTCATACTCAGAGTAAGTGTTGGTCCTCCTCTTTTTCTATAAACAACTTCTTTTCAAAATCTGAATGCAGAATTTCCATATTGGCAGCCATATCTGTGAGATGCTAAGGACATGTCTTTGGGAGGGAATGAATGAAAACAGTAGCATAGACATGTATTTTAAAAAAAGCTTTGCAAAAGGCCTTGTAACATTTTCACTAAGATGACAAATGTGGGGCATTTCAATCTTCAGTAGTATAGTCCAGAGTTTAGGAGTGGTCACAGAATATTGCTATCAGAACATGTTGCTTCACCTCTTCAGGCACTCAACCACAATCTTCTCCATGGACTTTGCTACCTTAGGTCTTGTTTGAAATTATCTGCCTATCAAATAATATTTTCATATGATAACTATGAATGATATCCTACATTATCCTTGCAGAGTAATGCTCCACCAGTGCAGTTCCACAGGGTTATCCCTCTGCCCCCCCAGCCCTAGATGATTACTTGCTGGAGGTTGGAAACCATGATTGCTGGTGTTTTCTTGCAGCAGAAATGCAGCTCAATGCTTCTTGCACACCCATGACCTTCCCAGCTCCTAAATGACGATAGGGGCATACTCCACCAGCACATAGACGTTGGCTTCCCTGAAGTCATTGTATGAGGAGGTAGTGAATATCTCCTTCTGTAATGTCCTAGAAATGACATAGGTTAGTGTGTGCCAGTTATTCCAACATGCACTACTGACAGGATTCTGACCCTTATGTGTCAGGGAAAAGAGGGCAGTGGGCTAACCTGTTTGCTTCTGTGATGTGCACGCTGACTGTTCCTAGGGATGTATTCAAAGGAAGAATCTAATGCATTAGCCACAGCCTCCCAGAGATGATTTCTAGGATTATGGGATTATGGCAGCACATTCTTCCACCTTCACAAGCACAAAAATGCTTCTAAGAACACATCCCAAACAGTGGGCAGTTTGTACTCCTGCCATGATGATCTAATTCAAGTTTGTCTTCAGGTATCTGTGTGCACAGTTAAATCCCTTCATTACTAAAGTCCTCCAGGAAAGAGGGAATGCTTCAGAGCAGAGTACTAGGAACGGGGTTTAACCTATCCCTATCTGCCAAATTCTGCACCCTACATCATCACCTCTATCTGAATAAACACATTTGAAACAATTCAGGGGAAAAAGCAGCATGCTCATGGAATGGATTAACACTCACCTACCCACCTACACTATTTCACCCTAAATCAATCCCTCATCAAGTTACCCCCTTTTAAAGCAATGATTAGAGGGTTAGTGAAATGTATTCCACATATAATATTTAATTAGCTCTTAAGCAAAAAGGACTCTATTCTACAGAAAACATTTTAGATGTCTCAATCAGCGTGGGTGTCACCTGTCCATATGAAAAGATATTCTGATGTCTGAATAGTTTCACAGAAACCATTCCCAATAAAAATGAAATGTGTCAGCAGTGAACAGGTGGGAAGAACTGAGCTATGAAGTTGCAGAGCACTCAGCAACATCACAATGGATTGAAACACTAATGGGGTTCCAGGAACTGGTGAGAGGAACAGTAGGTTCAGTGGCAGGTAGGGCTTGTATCTGACAGTGTTGTTCCACTAGTACAAATAACACTGAGCTTGTGGACTCTGCCCAAGAAGAAGAATCCAGTTTCCAATTGCACAAACAGTAGCACAATTCAGTGGCATAAATAGTAACAGGGTTTTGGGCCAGAAGAACAGGCTGGATGATTGGAAAAACACTTAAAAGCACTGTTTTGCTTTAACAATGTTAACACTGGATTTAGACTGATTTGTGTATGCTTAGTTAGACAGACAGATAGTTGGTTGTAGGTTGTTAGGATAGGTTTAAACTAAGTTTAGTCTTGATACTTGGACAATACTTAACTAAGGTCCGTTCCACACAGGTAGCCTAGTATGTGCTCGGCACGTACTAGGGTTAGGAAGGGGCGTCCTTTCCGGATGCCCCTAATCCTAGTACGCGCCGAGCGCATACAAAATGGTGGCACCCATTCTACATGGGCGCTACCATTTTGACGTTGTGGATGCTTAGCATCCGCACATCGCACAGCGGAAATGATGCCGCGAGTGCACCATTGGTGACTTGCTGCATCATTTCCGTGCCACAAAAAGAACCCGCTTTTTGCGGGTTCTTTTTGCTGCGTCTGGGAATCACGCAGTTTGTCTGCTGCGGTTCCCAGACACAGCAATGAGCAGCGCCGGCAGAGCACCCTTTTTGGGCGCTCTGTAAAGCGCCTAAAACATGAGATCAAACAGTTGTCAAGCATTTTTCAGATGTTCAAGCTATATCCTGACAACGCTTATCCCTGAGAAAGTGCTTTGAATTTTCTGACAGCATTTTGAGAGCCAGCACGGTATAGTGGTTTGAATGTTGGACTGTGATTCTGGAAACCAGGGTTTGAATCCCCACTCAGCCACTGGGTGACCTTAGGTAGGTCACATTCTCTTAGCTTCAGAAGGGGGCAAAGGCCCCTCTGAACAAATCTTGCCAAGAAACCCCTTTGTTAGGTTCACTTTAGGATCAAGATAAGTCAGAAACAACTTGAAGGCACACAACAAAAACAACAATCTGGCAGATTTATCCATTTTGCTGTATTCTCTGGTTATATATTTTAGCAAGCAATCATGGTACTGTTCCCTTTAGAAGCAGTTCTCTGGATTGGATTACACTGCATAATTCTGAAACCAGTATTCATTGTTTTCTTCTTCTTCTTCATTTCAGCTCTATGTTTTGAGCCAAGGGCAGTGCATTTACCGTGGGAAGGTGTTAAATCTCGTCCCCTACTTGAGAGATTTGAGTTTAAATTGTCCAACATACCACAATCCAGCAGATTTTGGTGAGCAAAATGGAAGAGTTTCTGCACTCAGAAGTACTTGTTTTTCCCTGCAAATTCAACATGAAGTGTGTGTATGTGTGTAAAATAAGATTCTTATTTCTTGGTTGTTTTCACCCTCTAGTGGTACACAAGAGTACTGAAACCCTGTGCTTTATTAATAAAAGTTCATTGACATAAGCATTTGTGCAAGTGAAACTCCTCCTCCGCATCACATACAGAATTGCACTATTGAAATAGATTGTATTTGCTGAAATTCTTTATTTTCTGCCACTCTTAAAAATAGAGAAGGCTGATCTCATTTCAGTCTTGCATCCTTAATTGCTAAACACTTTACTTTGATTTTCTCTCTCTCTCATTCATTCATTCATTCTCTCTCTCTCTCTCTGGTCTGAAACAGACAGGCCAAATAAAGTTCTTTCTGGGTGCTTGGGGGCATGGTGTTCAAATGATGCATGCCCCTAAACCACCTGGAAATTGAGTTGCTCCGAGACCACCTAAGGCAATTCAAAGCCAGCCCAAAAAGGACCAGCAACAATTTGCTCCTGACAGCAGCCTGTTTGGGACCACGGCATCGACTGGCTTTGGGACCGCAGTGTCCAGTCGCCATGGTCCCAGAGTGATTGGGGCCAGAACGGCCTCTGGCCACTCCTTTTTCCCCATGTGCTTGACCCTCACCCCTCTCTCTCTGGGCATGTTTCCATATAACATTATTACTGAATTTGTAAAATAATTACAGATTATTTATGAGGTGTGCAGTCTATAGCTTGCTTTTCTGTAAAGGCAGGTACTACAAATGTTTTCTAGTCCTTTATCATGATCATAGAGTCATAGAATCGTAAAGTTGGAAGAGACCACAAGGGCCATCCAGTCCAATCCCCTGCCATGCAGGAACTCTCAATCAAAGCATCCCTGACAGATGACCATCCACTGAGATGATCACTGAGTTGTCTCATTTATTAGACTGCACTGACTGGAATGTGCCCAAAAATGTTGTAATTACACAATGCAGTTTATATAATAACTTTAATCTCTAATATAGAATAAATTTTCTCGACTCCCAGATTGCAGTGGAATTTAAGCCTTATCTATAGTCATATGAATTCTCTGGTGTTTCTAGTCTAGAACTCATTTCCTCAAAATATGGAGAAGTAAGAAAGCTAAAGCTGTCTTTTGTATTTTGGCAATGTGTTTAATATATGTTTTCCCTCTATCTGCCTATGTGTGGGATAGTGGCCAGAGTGTCAGACTGGGAGAGCTAAGTATTAATGCTCCAGGTTCAAGTTGGTACTTATATATGAAATCCACTGGGTAAACTTCAAATTAGTCACTATTCTTCTGTCAGCCTGACCAACTTCACAGAGAGGAGGAGATCCATGTACATCATTCTGACATCACTGGAGAGAAGGCGGGATAGAAAGGTAACTAATAAATGTAGTCCATTTAGTGATGTGTTAAATAATTTCCTTTTTTTATTTAGTGATGGAGGTAGCCTCTGGGGAGTACGGGGACCAAAACAGTCGACTTGTAAGAGCTGTCCAAGAGGGAAAGTGTGATGCAGATTACAAGAGAGACTCTGGGGGAGAAAGTGAACTTAACCCCTTCCTATGGCACAGACCATCTGAGGAGGTAAATCGGTTAAAAGCTTTTACTGAAATGAGAGATTGGTTCAGAAAAGTTGCTTAAGCTACTGTCCTCTGCAGTCCACTGATTTTAACCCAAAATAACAGGAAAAATAATTTTGTGTATCATAAGAATAAAATAGGTTAAACAAGCACACCAGGATTTTGAGAGTTATAGCCTACATTGAAATAGGAAATGCCTTAAACCTAAATAAAATGTAAAGGAATTCACTTTGACAACTTATTGTTTGGTATTTGTGTCTTATAAGAAATCTAGAAGACATAAGATTTGAGAAGATTTCTAAAAGAATCTGTCCAAATTCACAATGAAATATGAAAGTTAGAGGAAATGAAAATTAACATCTAAAATTCTGCTGAGTTTTGAGATCATCTGATATTTTTCTTAAAATCAAAAGGGTTGTAAATGTATGCTTCTCATCTAAGACAGGGCCCAGACTGACTAAATATGTACTCTTTCATACAAGGAACTATTAATTTCTGGAATTCATTCCAGAAGGTATCATGGTAGGCTTTGTGTTAAGTGTTGTAAAAGGGTTAATTAGATTGATTCATTGACCTGGTACATACCTTCCATGTTGTCCGGGCTGGTGGTGGCGTTTTTTCCTCTGCAGGGAAGCCACAGCCACCAAACCGCGCAGCTTCCCTGCAGAGGAAAAAGAACCTGCAAAAAGTGGGTTCTTTTAAAGTCACAGGGGTGGCGTAACAAGTGTGCCACTGGTGCACTGGTTACATAAGTGCCACACGGCAATGTGCGAACACCACAGAGTGCTTACATAACAATGGCGTGTATACAGGGTTCCGCCATTGTTACGGCACTGCACCAAACTAGGGTTAGGGACCATGCAGTTGCTGCGCAGTCCCTTAACCCTAGTACAGCGCCAGCATGGCGCATTAGTGCTGTCTGTACTGCACCATAGATAAGTCTGTCAGTGATTGTTAGCAATGATAGCTAAATGGTTCACAGGCAAGACTACCTCTGAGAGCTGCTTTGCTTGGAAAGAGTGAAACTGACAGATGGAGGTATTGCTATTTGTGTGTTGGATGGCTTGTTGGTAACAGATAGGAAAAGCCCCCCCTTTGGGTCTTTTACTAGCAGAATGGAATCCCCTGGCAAGTATGGCCATAACCATGCTATTCGGGAAATTCTGGGAGTTGCAGGCTAAAAAAGGAATTTTCTCAAGGTTCTCTGTTGGAAACAGGATGTCGGACTAGATAGACCTTCAGGTCACTGGACAGGGCTCTTCTTTATTCCTTAGAACTTTTGAGTGGGCTCTTCTTCCCAGATAAGGGTTGGATCCATATGAAGTTTGTTGTAATGTTGGTCACTGAAATGAGTGGGACAAATCAACTGTGTCTTAAGACTGATAGATTCAGTAGGAACTAACCAACTAAGTAATTCAGTCCGATTTTTGTGAATGTGCTATGTTGTGAATCTGTGACCAACTGGGACATTGATCAGTGCTGAGAAATACATGTGCCCAACCTTACATTTACTGGTACTTCTGCAGCAATTTAAAGAACAAAGACCATGTAGCATTTAATTTCATTTTCATTTGTATTTTTCATCAGGATTCTTCATCCACAGAAGGGTGTCAAGCTTCTCAGCGAGCTGCCTTACACAGTTTTGCATTCTGTTTAAAAGAACATTCTCACCATATGAGGGATTCATAAGTTGGTGTCTTAATACTTAAAATATCCAAAAGTGCTTTAATGTGAAACTTCCAAACATAAGCCAATCATCCATGTACATACCCAGAGGAAGAAAATCTATTGAACATCACATAATTTGAGCAAAATGCCAATTAGATATTGTGAAAGTAAACAGAAAGATGGTTGCGCTTGTTAGTGCCACTGCTCCTATTTTATTTCCATTTTCCCTCTCTTGGAGGGCTTCCTCTTCCCATTACTTCTCTGTCCATTACGCTCATGTATCTTGCTCTTGTCCTCAGTCCTATTCAGATATAACCCAGGCTGAAGGGAGGAGCTGCAAATTAAATTATTAAACGTTGGTGATGCTACAAGATCTTTAAAACAATCTTAAACCAGACTTCAAAGGAGGGACAGGTTGCACCCAGGCCTTTAGATGTGGTTAAAGTGCAACTCCAGGGGTGGCGATAGCCAACAGCAAGGAATGCTTCAAGTTGCAATCCAGCAAATTCTGAGGGGGTCCCAGCCTGCTTAAAGGCTCTTAAAACTTTGTGTGAATAATGAAGGTTTTTATCTGACAATGCAATGGCCATTATGCAAAGGTATCTTAGACTCTCTGGAAAAGATGGAGCTTGGAAAGTTACTTTTAAAAATATAATTCCCAGAATCACAGCCAGCAAGACCACTGACATGGTGGTTTCGTGATTCTGGAGGTTGCCCAGTTTTACAGGAGGACACCCCACAACCCCTGTCACATTTGGCTGCATCCTGTCCCTGGGCCAATATTTGTGAGATCTGCATAATTCCATTTTGAGCTTTGCTTTTTGGATGTTTCTTCATATACTACTGCGAATATAGAAGAGGAAAATAGTTTTAATTTTTTTAATTGATCTTTTAAAACACAGCACAAATAAGTCTAGAAGGTTCAGGTATAAAAAATTATACCCCCCCCCAATAACTCCCCAGTAATAAAAAAAAATGTTGTTGTTTATTGTTGTTGTTGTTGCTGCTGTTGCTGTGTGCCATCATATGAATGAGAAGTACCAAAAGATCCTGATATTAGCAGCACTGCTCTGGTTTTGTAAACTTAGGACTGTGGCTTGCTTTTTTAAGTAGTGAACATTTATTGCATTATAAAGTTTGTTATCCAGCATACAGATGTTCTATCATACCTACCACCAAATGGCCATTTATCCATGGATTCAACTACCCACAGCTTGAAAATATTTTATATATATATATTCAAAAAAGCAAACCTAATTTTGCAATTTTATATAAGGGATAACACCATGTATTTAAACCACCACTCCCTTCTCCTTCTGTGTCGGTCTAGATTGTAAGCCTGAGGGCAGGGAACCGTCCAATTAAAAAGATTGTATTACAGCGCTGTGTAAATTTACAGCGCTTATAAATAAAGGTTAATAATAAAAAAAACAACAACAACAACAACAACAAACAACACAGTGGATAGCAAGGGCCCACTGTAAATGCATGTTGCAACACTAACACAATCTGTCTGCCTTCTACCAGGTCCTAACACATCTACGGATTACATCACACATTGGAATGGGACTTCTCATAGGACTACTGTATCTAGGAATTGGAATGAAGCAAAGAAGGTCCTCAGCATTCGGGCTTCCTCTTTTTCCCCATGCTGTTTCTTAGTTTTGCTGCTCTCATGCCAACAGTCCTTACATGGGAGTATGATGGTGCTATTATTATTATTATTAACCTTTATTTTATAAAGCGCTGTAAGTTTACACAGCGCTGTACATAAATTTTATATATATTTTTTTTAGTCAGACGGTTCCCTGCCCTCAGGCTTACAATCTAAAAGACACGACACAAAGGGAGAAGGGAGTGGTGGTGGGGAATAGGATCAGGTGCTAGTCTACAATCTATAGAGAAGGTAGCTTAAATGACATCAACATTTCTCGGACATAATTAATCATAGGGTTTGATGCTGTTAAATATGTAAGATCTGCCAGTGACTCAGTACACTTGGCTGCCATCCTTGGAGTACTTAAATTAATATATTATATTATATTATATATATTAATTAACAGGACAAGCAAAAGTAAAGATTGTTTTTATGGGTTTTTTTGGGCTATGTGGCCATGTTCTATAAGAGTTTATTCCTATGTTGTGCCAGCATCTGTGGCTGGCATCTTCAGAGAAAGAGAAGATGCCAGCCACAGATGCTGGCGAAACACAGGAATAAACCTTAAGAACAGGGCACATAGCCCGAAAACACCACAAAAACTACGGAGGCCGGCCATGAAAGCCTTCGACTTCACATTCAAAATTAAAGATTATTACTGCACTGCTTTACTCATCCTCCTTCAAGATTCTCTGGTAGAATAGTGTCTAAATTCAAGCCCCACCAATTGTTATAACCCAAAGCTAAACTATATTACATACTTTGCAATTCTACGTTTCCACCACCTATTTGGTTATAGATTGACAGGGTATCAATATAGTTCTGGAGGATGAAGGATCAGACCTTGGAAAAAGTACCTTGATAGTGCACAATTCCTAGCATTCTGTTTTATGCTGAGGTTGTAAGAGTTACATTTAGGACTAACTCACAGAATCCTCTATTTTTTTTAAATATAAAAAGAAAATCACTTTAACAAGCTTGGCTAGTAACAGATTATTCACTCTCACACACATAGGTCCACCTTTTGAGGAAAACATATGTCTTGTTTTTCCTGTTAAGGAAAACACAGTTACAATAGTACATATATGTAAAATTATTTACACAGGGTGACACTGTAGCTAGATGTTGGAAAGTAAGGAAAGGAGTGTTAAAGTGGATTGGCTAAATAGAAGCAAGATTCTGCAAGAGTAAGTGGAAGACCCCAAAAGATGCAAAGCTTCAGTAGAAGCAGACAGATCTACTAGTAACCAGACTGGGCAGCATCCTATCTATACCTGGATGCAAATATGGGCAGCACTTTTAGGATAGGAAGAGAAGGAGCTACCATACTCTGTAACTGAGGGTCCAAACAGATAGGCCATGCCTTTGGAGGTATACTGTTTACATGATGCATGCATCCTAAAAGGCCGGAAGCCACGCTAAAGCACAGCTTTGGAGGAGCTTCTGGACTCTTAAGATGCGTGTGATATTTAAACAGCATACCTCCAGAGTGACCCAAAGCAGCTTTATTTCGGGACCTGAGTGAGCAGAGGAATATATGTACATGTCTTGTACATATCCACTGTCCTCTGGATAGACCTAAATTTGGGTAATTTTTCTGTCTGATGAGATGACCCAGGGAGCACTTTCTCTTAGTGCACCCTCCTGCCAGCCAGAAATAAACGTCAACACTCGCCTTACCCCCATCTGTCACTTTTAAGGTAATATAATGTGTAATTTCAATCAACTTGTCTCTGTTCTAATGTACTTAATCCCCCTCTCTACCTTACTGTTCAACATAGTTCCTCTCGAGATGGGTGTATTTCTTAGAGAGCATCTGAATTACTGGTACAGTCTGAAGGCTTACTACTTGGCTAAAACCATGGCTGATGTCCCTTTTCAGGTAAATATAATTGTGTATTTCACACTATATGTTGCAGTACAAAGTAAATATTAGTACTTCTGAAATGCATTTTTTCTGATGTGTAATGTAATATGTATATAAGTTTATGATGGATTCTTTTACTGTGAATATTGTATATTTTGATAAGCCACACAGCCAAATCATTATTTTCAGCCTGTAGAAAAGTAGGACAATAACTGTGGACTACGCTTTATATAGATTGACTCATTTGTGGAAGTTCAAACCAACATTTGAACCACTGATGAAGATTAGTTGTTGAAACTCGTTTGACTGTAATGGTGGACTGTAATTAACCAATGGCTTTTATTCCTTCCTATCAAGCTTCCTACTACATTCATTTGTCTTCTGAAGGACCCTTATACCATTTGGAACTGCTACACCTTTGGCCTTCAAGAAGATGGTTGCATTTCTAGGGACTTTGGTTCACACACACACACACACACACACACACACACACACATATATATGATTGTATTCTTTGGCTGATTTAAGAGTTTTTTTAACAATATATATATATATATATATATATATATATATATATATGTTTCTCTAGGGTAGGGGACTGGAGATTTTGAAAAGGGGATTTTGAATCTTAAATCATTGAGAAGCACAGTATTATGAATCCTTCTACATATCTATATGCTTAATAATTATTTCACAATATTCTCTGTAAAAGAGTAGGGTTATGCTGATACTTCACTTGACTAATTTTGTGAGGCAAAATAAACTTAACCACATCTAGGACATAAGTAAGAGGGAATAAAATACATGATAGAATCATACAGTTGGCAGGGCATTTAGTTCGATTCCCCTGACATGTACTTCCTATAGATGGCCCTACAACCTCTGTTTAAAGACCTGCAAAGAAAGCAAGTTCTCCACCCTCCGAGGCATTCTATTTCATTCTTGAACAGCTCTTATAGTAATTTGGTCTTCCAGTTTGAATTCATTGGTTCTCATTCTAGTCTCTGGAGCAGCAGAAAACAAATTTGCTCCACCTTATGCATGACATCCCTTAAAAAAATTTTTTTTTAAAAAAATGGCTACCATGTCACCTCTCATTCTTCAGTTCTCCAAGCTAAATGTATCCAGCTCTGTAAGGTCTTCCTCATAGGGCTTAGTTTCCAGACCTCTTACCATCTTGGTCATATTCCTCTGGACAAATACCAGCTACTTAGTGTCCTTCTTGGAGTATTCCAGGTGACATCTGACCAGAGCAGAATTCCAAATACTTTGATTCACCAGCTACATATACAGCCCCATTTCAGAGGCATTCCCTGAGCACATCCAAAGGTATCTGCCTGAGCTTCAAAAGCTAATTTTGGCAACTCTCAGAATCCCTCAGACCCCTAAAAGTAACATCTCCAGGCTCTGATTCCGCCCATATAAGTGCTACCATCTATGAAATGGTTGCATTTTGGAGCAAAATTAAAGGGTAGTCATTGATTCACAGGAAGATGTTTCTGAACCTTGTTAGAAGTTATATTTCCAAAACAGCAGACCAGGCTTAACTGTTAAGGTGTAAAAAAATAATAATACTATCTCTATTCTTATTTATCACTGGATAGAAAAGGGAAAGATGGCATCTAGCTAAGATACCAAATAACTGATATCCACAACCCACACCGAAACAGAAAAAAATGTAACATTTTAGTTTTGATGTAAATATCATCCCATTCATTAAAACCTAATTCTGCCTTGCAGGTTATGTTTCCTGTAGCTTATTGCAGTATTGTATATTGGATGACAGCACAGCCCTCCGATGCATTACGCTTTGTCCTGTTTGCAGCACTGGGGACCATGACTTCACTTGTAGCTCAGTCGTTGGGACTTCTGATTGGGGCAGCATCAACCTCTCTCCAGGTTTTTACTCTTGTTTTGTGGGATTTTATACACCTTCTGTTTCTTTTGGGTTTCCTTTAAGGTAACTTGCTATTGGGCATGGCTCTTCCATAAGGATGGGTGAACCAGTCACCTCAGATAGCAAAGCTGGCACTGGAGCTAGGTATTATTTAAATAAGTGGCTCTGTCAGTAGAACAGCTGCTACTACTTCCTTGTCAAGTATAGGTAGGGGTACAATTGCTATTGTGGCACTGTCTGTCCGCAGTCCCTGCCCCCTCCCTCCTTCCTTCTCCTCCTTTTCTAATGTCAAAAAGAGAGGACATGTAGCAGCAGATACAACTGCCTTCTCTCCAGCTTGGCACATCAGGACAGGGCTGGCCAGCCCTACAACACGTTGCATATGGGACTGCCCCACATGAAGTATGTAGGAGTCGTGTTTCTTTTTCTGAATTCCATACCCAACATGATTTGGCTTGCATTGCCCCTGCTTGCCATGTCTCATCATGCTAGATATTATCCAGTACACACAGCTAGCACTGAAAAATCTCTGAATAAGGATAGTTGTGACAAAAAATCTGGGCCATGTTTTTACTCTTCTTTTCCACCTTTTCTTCCCCCCCCCCTTTTTTTTTTAAAGGTGGCAACATTTGTAGGTCCTGTCACAGCCATCCCAGTTCTGCTCTTCTCAGGATTCTTTGTGAGCTTTGATACCATTCCAGCATACCTCCAGTGGATGTCCTACATCTCTTATGTCAGGTAAATTTGAAGGATGCCAGTAGATCCTCTGGATTTTCTTAAGTATTAGTACTTTGCAGATAGGAAGTATATTTTCAAAAGGGAACGATGGAAAATATTTATAGATTTAGTTTATACAGACCACCTATACCTGAACTGGTTTGATCAAGGAGATGATCTATTGGGCTAGGATCAAAGATCCTTGAATATACTGTAACTCAGCACAGATTACTAGAGTGACATTATCTTTGCTTGTTTTCAAAGTACTGTATATTAGTCTGCTGACAGAGTTGTTGAAGCTCTATAGAGATCAGTAATAACATTCCAATTTGTAGATCTTTCTACAATGTATAGATCTTCCTGGAATTTAGTCCTGTCACTCTTCTCCCCAGTAGGTAGTTGGTATTGACAAAGTGGAAAACATTGCCCATCTGTTTGATGCATTCATACATAGCCATGATTTAGCAAGCATGCTGATTTTCTATGGAACCATTTATGGAACCACACAGTACTTGTGTACGCCTAGCAAAACAATCAATTCATTGATGCCTGCATATGTATGCAGATTGTAGATCATTTTCATCGAACTGTGGTATTTAATATTTATATAGGTTTTTGTTCTCATAATGCAGCATCTTAGCTGTCTCTTCTTGACTGTTTGCTAATATGCTCCCTAACACATAGTTATTTCCCAATTTATTTTTATAAAGGGTCCATAATTACCGTAGGTTAACCAGATGTTATGATTTGCCCAAAGTTCCATATGATATTTAATAAAGGAACAAGGTTTCAAAACTGGTACTGTGTTCTTGTTATACAAAAGATAACAGCCATAAATAGAAATTAATGCTACTGGTACTATTATGGAACCTGATAAATACAATTTACAAAATACTCAACTCCTTAAACCAGGGCTAGGAAAAGTGTATCCCCTGAACACTACTTTTGTGGGCCCCAAAGCTCCCAGAAGCTTCCCAGAATTTACATTTAATCTTTTTTTATCCCCATCACTCATCCAACTCCTAAACACTTCATGCACCTGTAAATTGGGTGAAAATTGTGACCAGAAGTGCCATGATGTCACTTTCAGTGTGCCTGGGTGTGTTGGTGCAGCCTATAGGGACTGGGAGGGGGAAATTGGCTTTTATTTCCATGGAGTTGATCACCCCTGCCTTAAGCAATAATTCGTTCATTTACTTTTGCTGAAAATACTTGCAGTTTTGGAACAGAATATATGTACTTTATCCAGTAAACTCTTCTTCCTCTCAGGTATGGATTTGAAGGTGTCATTCTTTCCATCTATGGTTTGGATCGAGAGGATCTTCATTGTGACAAAGATGATACTTGCCATTTCCAAAAATCAAAAGCTATTCTTAAAGAACTGGATGTAGAAAATGCTAAACTTTATTTGGATTTTATTGTGCTTGGAATTTTCTTCATCTCCTTACGCCTCATTGCCTACTTTGTTCTCAGATACAAAATTCGAGCAGAGAGGTAGAGATAAAGCTAATGCAACAACATGCAGTTGTGGACTGTTTTTATTTGTCTGATTGTGACAGACAAATCTTCTGTGCCCACGTGCAAATGATATTGTGATCTAGTCTCTAGAAAACCATGTCATACTGGACTAGCAGATGCATAGGCACAGTTCTGGTTGGGTTAGGTCATATCTGAGTTATACTTTCTAGCTTTATATGAGAAGAAAATGAAGATGGGAATGTTGTTTCACATCTAAAAAATACTGGTACCAATTACAGAAACTTTCTCTTATGGAAATTGATTCTTGTAAGCTTGCTGTCGTAAAAACAGCTAGAGAATTTTTGTCTATGTTTCATTGACTAAGACCTGGAAATGTGGTGGAATGCAGGATCATCTCTTCCTAGATCATCAAGACTTCATCTTTGCAAATTTCCTACATTTTTGCAAGTCTTTTTCCCCACAAGAAACACCCTGTGGAAGAAGAAGTCTTCAAGTTATCCATGTTGTCTCTCTGAAGTGAATAGATACATGGGGTGGAGTTGGAGGTTGGGAAATGGCTAGAAGTAATTTGATACTTGTTGATTTCCTTTATATACAGAACTCTGGTGCTTTATACTCATGAGCTGGTCTCACATCCCCAAATTGTAATCTTAGAATAAAATGTCAAATTCCTAAGTACAGTAGATGCTCTAAAAGAATTTTAAAGAGTAAGAGATGTATCTGTAAACTGGTCATAATTAGAATTCTGCCTTTATGATACCCTTTCAATTCAGTTATTATCCATATTAACTACCTCCCATGAATGCAGAAGCTAAGAACTTCAGTGCTGGTTGTCAGACACAGCCAAAACAAAATAGAATCGGATCTTAAAGCCTGTTTGAATGTTTTAAAATAACACAGAGTCTGATAGGGCTGTCCATGAGTTGATGTTATTGAATGCATATATACTTCTAAAAAGTCTCAGTGGTGAATATGCAGTTCTTCCAGTCTTGGCAAAATTGGTGTGGACTGTAAATACCAAAGCATGTCACTTCTGTTTTTTATCAGTCTGCCTGACAGACATTTCTCAAAACACTGTTTGGTGCACTGATATCACAAGCCTGTGAATAACTAACTGGCCCATTCAAATGAAGGTAATATATCTTCTGCCTTTCTCTGTGGCAGATTGTAACCAATTGTTCCAAATAATTAACCATTTTTGTAAACCAGTTAACATCTTATTTGTCCTCCAAATTAAGCTACACTTGTAAAATTGATCCTAAAGGACTGTAATGTTACTGTGTCCTCATTTCAGCAAATCCAAAGATCTTCCATATTAATTTGTGTTGTCATTGTGGCTTGCTACAACAGTCTAACTAAAATCTTTGTCTTGAAAGCTAACATTGTAAAAAGAAGTACAGCATTCAAGGCCTGGATGTTTAGCTCAATCCAGTATTTTCAGGTTGGGACAGTATGTTAAGTTCACTTCCAATTCATGTAAGCTTTCTTTCTGATTACCAGAAGCTTTGTTACAGCTGCACATTTATTATTAAATGTTTAGGTGGGGGAGGGGGAAATTGGACCATAGTGTGGTAGATGCTGAGATACTCTTTTTGTGTGTGCAATCTAGCAAGAGACATCATTAAAGAGTCTATTTTTAGCATTCAAAAATTTATCACTATTAACCTCAAACTGTTAGAGTTCAATCAGGGGTGATTCCCCCCCCCCCAAGAAGCTAAAGTATTGAAGGTGAGTCACACTCTTTTCTTAGAGACATATAACATATCTTAACTCAGCTTGAATTGTTTTGTGAAATCCTTTATATTGCTGGGAATAATGAAATGTTACATGCTTTTTATATTCTTGGAGTCCGCACAGTGGTTAAATGCTGGTATTGCAACCACCCACAGCCACAAGGTTGTGAGTTCAATCCTGCAGGGGTTCAGGGTCTACTCAGTCTTCCATCCTTTCATGGGTTGGTAAAATGAGTACCCAGCTTGTTGGGGATCAGTTGGCTTACACATTGTAAACCGCAAAGGAAGTGCTAGTTCACTGATAAGCAGTATAGAAATGTACTTGCTATCGCTGGTGGCAATGTATTCTGAGCACACTTTAAACAACTAGCCTTTTTTAAAATCCAGTTGAGTTGGATATCCTCAAATCTAATCTTATAAATAAAAATAAATGTTTTTTTTTAAAGAAACGTCAATAAATTGATCATCCACCTCAAATTTTTGTAAATGGACCAGATTATTGAAGGAACTAGAAGAACAATGGCAATAGAGTTTTGATATTGGATGTACTGTAGTTTATCATTTATCAAAGCTGTAAGTGCTTTGAGTATAGAATAATACTGGTATAAACGTAAATCTGTTAGATTTGGACAGAGGAGTATTCAAACTGTAGACTGTTCTTACCCAAATCCAACTTCAACAACAGGTCTGGTGAAAAATAGAACTGGTACACAACAGTATGTTTTTGGAAGAAAATGTGAAAATGTAGAAACTTCTAGAAGACTTTTTAACAGAAAAACATAAAACAGACATAGGGAAGGAAGAATACAATAACCCCACCATCTTTCCCTTCTCCTTTTGTGTCATGTCTTTTTAGATTGTAAGCCCGGGGGCAGGGAACCGTCAAATTAAAAAGATTGTATGTACAGCGCTGTGTAAATTTACAGCGCAACTATAGCCCCATACAGATAGGCCAAAATAAAGCTGCTTCAGGTCACTTTGAAGATATGCTATTTAAATGATGCATGAATCCTAAGAGTCCGGAAGCCGTCCAAAGCCACTATCCAGTCCTAAGGACTGGAGCGCAGCTTTTGTGCAGCTTCCGGACTCTTAGGAAGTATGCATCATTTAAACAACGTACCTGCAAAAGTGACCCGAAGCAGCTTTATTTTGGCCTGTCTGTATGGGGCCTGTGTTTCTCTAGTGTCAAGACGTCCTGATGAAGAGAATCCTGGGCTGATGAGAATCTGCAGTTTGGGGCACATTTTTGACAAAGGTCACACATGGTTTTTGTGCAGAAGGTCCTGAAGAGGAGTGCTGTTTCTATGAGTATTTTGTGTAGAATAACTCACAAACTGCAGAGATCTCAAAAACTGCAAAAAAGAGTATTACTAAAATTATGTGTCGGTTTCTTCAAGAATCAAATTAATGAAGAACTGCATCCCTAAATAGACACCCAAATGTTCTAGTTACCCTTCATGTCATTCTTCCAGTTTATCGATTTTGTGGGAGAAGGTTAGTGGCAGGACAGTCCCATTTTTTCAGCTTGTTCATCTGTTTAAACAGATATGATGTCTTGTAATAAATATCCCAAGGTTTTTCATAGATCCCACCCTTCATATATTGCCATAAAGAGGCAAAGGGCTAAATTTACCTACAGTACAGCAATAGAATGTGATGTAAGAGGCTATGGGCTTTTTGTTCGTTTTTTGTTTTTTCTGAAAAGGCTTCTTGTTTATGGAAACGTTTTACAAACACCTAATTAAAGGAAGGATCTGGGACATAATTCAGCAGCTACAGCTGCTGAGTTTCTTCTGTTTCTATCATTGGCATTGTGTGGGATCCCGTCCAGATCACACCAAGAATGATTGTAGAACTCGGTATTTCAATATATGATGTCTTATGCTTATACTTTGAAAAATGTGTTGTCCCACAAGGAAAGAGAATGTGATGTATAACCTTCCACTTGGTATTTGATGCTGTTAAGAGAGGCAAAACAAAATTGTCGAGCTTTTTCATCCTCTTGACCTGTTTTAGGAATGTATCAGCTCAGCTTAAGACTTACTATACAGTCACTTGTGCCTATATATGTATGTTTGTCAATCAGCTTGGCACCATTTGTTATTTCAATGACATAGCCTCAGGTACTGTAATTTTTTATGTATTTCAGATCCATAGTTCTGTATTAGTATTGCCACAATGCTTTGAAACTTGAGACCCTTTGAGTCTATTGGTAGAGCCTTGTCCTAAGAATCTACTGTAGACATTTGCTGACAAAAATACTGAGGTCATACTTCAGTGTCCCTGTCAATAAAATAAGTACAAGATACTGTTACCTCTTAATTTTATTAACTTTCATAACTCTGTTGATGAAAAGTTATTTATTGGCTGCCTTTTGATCCTGTGTGTTAATACAAAAAATGACAAATTAAGAGGCCAGGAAGAATAAGAAAAGGACTACCTTTCTGATGCAGGGAGTCAAAACAACCTTCTTCCCCAAGCCTCATATAAACACTGACAAATGAGTGTTGAATTTATCTCACACTGCCAGGGAATCTCCTATGCAGTAGAGGAAAATCCCACGTAGGCTTAAGCAACTAGCCCTGAGCTCACAAAGGGAGCAGCTTGGCTTTGCCAAGGAGAAACAGACACCAGCTTTCTTCTGTTCAGCAAAACAACAATGCAGTTCTTTGACTATTTGCGAATTTGAAGAAGCCTTTGTTGAACCTTGGGTGCTCTTGGGATAGAGCATTGGCTTCTCCAGCATCCCCTAGCGGCTTTGTGACAAACTTGTAGAAAGGAGAAAGAGAGAGAAAGAGAGGGAAATGCCCCTGCTTCTCTTTCCTTCACTAACCACCCACCATCTTGAACCAATTCCATTCCTACATATTTCTAAGTTTGATTCCAGTGGCTTTAACATTGCCTCACAAAGACTACCTTCCACTTTTCTTGTGGCAGTTGTTGTTGTTGGAGCAGACCCAGCATCATTAAAAGGGGAAAACATTGAAATGGATGTGATACTGTAAGAGATGAGCAACAGTCTCTTACTTTTTAAAAAAGTTCTATTGCACAACACATATTTTTCAGAGGTGGCAGCTAGAAGAAATGCATAACATTTATGTCTTTTACTGTAGGTTTTGGTATATGTAGAATTTGTTTGTATATTGATGTTTTCTCATTTAAACCATATGTCATCACATTTACTGTAAATTCTTCCAATCATTCCTTCTGAGAGATGTTTTCAAAAAGAGAAAAATGTTGTTTGTATAATGAAAATGGAACTGAATCTTTTCAAGACATCAATGCAATGGCATATGCAGGGGACACAACAATATCAGGGATTAAGAGAATATTTTTTGAAATCTCAAGCATAAGTACAGCAGAACAGTCCTTATTTTTCCTGTGTATTCTCAGCTGAAAATGCTTTGTCAGCAGCATAATCTTTTTAAGCAAAACTGGAATGTGTGTACATCTTCCTTTTTGTGCAACTGTTGTGGAGCTATTAGCCATCAGGGTCAAATGCTAACTTTTATTTTTCCCTCCAGAAACAAAGTGAAAAGATTTGTATCTGTTGAAGTATGTATAACACTGACTCACCATAATCATTGATCTGTTCTGCAGCTATTATTTCTAGCAAGCATTAACAAGTGTGCAGGAAAAGAATTCAGTCATAAATGTTTGGTATTCACTGATAAGACATTTTAAAATATTTTCTCCCAAAATACAGATTATAGTAAATTAGGGCCCTTATTCTTTTAAAGTCATTCAATTCACCCATGCAAAAAATTGGGAGCTATCTGCTTGCCCAAAGCAACAGTCCTTATATAATTATAGGACACAGCCATGAGGATCATTCTAAAGCAGCCCAGCAATGAATTAGTTATCATTAATATATTGTAAAGGAATGACTCCTTGAATGGGTGGGAAGAACTGGCCTCAGTATGATTTTCATGATGACCTATCCTATGACCAATACCTTTGTTATTTTGGAATTGATGTTGTATAATGTTATAACACTTATTGCCCACACCTGCTACAGAATATATTTCTTGATGGACTCATTTCCTGGTGGAAAAAAAATACAATTTATCTAATAACATCTCTTAAGCAGGATTCCATGTCACAATTTTGTTTAATGCAAGGAAGGACATATTCCTTTAATACTGCAAATATGAGATCTTAAACTACCTTCCATGTGCACTGAAGTTTCCATTGATCACAAACTTAATGGAAATGCTGGAAACAGCATTATCTAGTTAGTATCAGAGGGGCCATATTGATGATGTGGAGTCCAGGAGTGTGCCCCCCCCCCCCCAAGTCATTTTTCCAGCTTCTGGAAAAGCTTGAAAAAATGGGCTTTTCTGAACAGTAATTTTATGTTTTCTTACTTTTCAGAAAGATATAGTTAAATGTTTTATGAAGGTTTTAACATATTTACAGAATATTTAGAAAAATGTCAAATTCTATTGTAAGTGCTTATTTAAAACAATTTGTAGCATGGACAATCTGGATTCTTGGCTATAGATTTGAGACTGTATGTGCTTTATAGAGCTGGCATATACCAGCTTTTTCGTCATTTATACATGCCACCACAGGCATGACTGGTGGCTTTCAAAATTTATGATTAAATATTGGAATATATTTGTTGGAATAAATGTGTTTGCATTGGTGCTTGTTGGGACAGTAAAAACTGAAAAATCATATAGGTACTTCTATATGAAACCAATGTTTGTTTAAGTATTGCACTTAAGGTCTGTTTTTTTTATTTTTAGAGGATGTTTGGTTTTTTTGTTTTTTGTTTACAAATCTACATAGTTGCTACTTTGGGCTCCCACTGTTAAAAATACTTTATACAATTTTTTGATGGTGGTAGAAACACTTGCCCATGATGATAATTGCTTAAGAAATTGAGCTGTCTGTTATAATAATGGTGTATGGCAACTAATTTTATAAATCATTCTGGCATGTTAAAAAAAATCTCTGGCACTTCAACTGTTCTATTCAAAACAGACAATCAAATGAAGCACCCTTGAGCCATTAATCTCAAAACATACTTTGCTTTACTCCTTGAAACGAGCAGGAGTTCAACTATTAAAACCAAATTGTAACTTGCTTATCTTGGACAGGATTGAGTTATTGAGCTTTGCTTACAGGAAAAAGATGCTGTTGGGACTTGATCCAGTGGGAAATAATGGGCAGGATACTCCATTGGGAGACATAGATCAGGCACATACCTCCAATACATCTCCAGGCACAACCTGCCCATGCCACCCTTTTGGCAAACATTAGATTATGAAGATGAGTATATGCCACCTGAACTTGATAAATGAAGGAAATTTCTTGTATGTAAAATGAAAATAGATCAACATGCAAAGTTAGCAATTATTAAGCATTCATTTCCTACTAATTTATCCTGCTCAGTAGCACCACAAGGTAGCAAACAGAAAGAAATTGTGATTGTGAGGTTCATGAAATATGCTTATTTCATATCCTGAATTCCTCGCAAGTTCTCCAGTGAAATCTTTTTAAGAAATGCATTTGAGGAAAACAGACATCATCATATGTGACCCTAGATGCTATCTTGTATCCACTTACTGGTGAATAAGAGCTATTCATCTCAAGGGAATTACTTCTGAGTAAACTTACCTTCTGCATAGGACTGTGCTGCAAGCATATTTTCTTTAAGAATACCCCCCATGCTATCATTTTTTAAGAAACCTAGTAGCTAACAGTCATTTGAAATCCTTCTCTTCCTCAGGTTTTACTGTAATTTTACAAAAACAGCTCAATAATTTTATCCTGGTAGCTTTAAAAGAGACATGAATAATTATTGAGGCAAGCTTCGTTTCCTTTTTCTTTTCTTTTCAAGGAAATACTCTTCTGTATGTGAGTTGTTGTGTGGCAGTATTGCAGACAGGGTTTTATTACAAAAAACAACAACCTTATTTCAAATCATTTCTGAAATACTGGCTCTTGGTTGTGGTGAGCTGGTGTCCTTAAATCTTATTTAGTTAACTACAATATTTGTGTGTATGTGGGTGTTTTTTTTAAACCCTTTGAACAAAAAGCAAGAGTCAATGCAAGAAATCTGTCAAAAACTCAGCGTACTAGTGCGTGCATATACTGTATATATCAGCTAGCTCCTCTCTATTGGATGTGTAATGCACGTGGCATTACTTTGGATTCTGTTGTTTTGCTTTCGTAGAGACTATTGCTACTTGCACGCTGTGTGCATTTGCACTGTTGTAGATATATGTAAACATTGTCAATTCTTTCCAGGTGGCTTGATTTATTTGTAGTTCAGAGATTACAACTGATTGAAGTACACATACCTGGTTCATGTACCTAATGAAAAGATTTAGAATGTTGGACATTCTAACTCTGCATTTTAAATGAATTAACACTGAAAGCTTTGTATATTTCTGTATAGTCGATTCCTATAGGATATTTGTATGTGCATTATTTTCCAGGTTAGAGCTCTTGTTTTCTGAAAATGGAGAACATTTATGAGAATGTAAGAATGAAACAATAAAATAAAGTATTGCTATTTTCAGATTACCTTCTTGGTCCCTTGTGAATCTGTTGGAAAATATTCTTTAGAAAAAGCAACAGTACATTTAACACAAGAGCAAGTGTACTGTAGTGGCCTGAGTGCTGGAGTAGGGGTGTATCCACACTGCAGAATTAACACAATTTGACACTACTTTAATTATCTTGACTCTATTTAATAGCATCCTGAGATGCATAGATTGATGAAGCACCAGGACAGGCTGGCAGAATTTCAGTGTTTTCAAACAGTATTTTATGCCCAGGATTATTTATTTATTTATTTATAGCGCTGTAGATTTGCACAGCGCTGTACATAAAAACAATAAATATAAAAGAGTGAACCTGCCTATGGCGGTTTGTGGCATGTTCTGCTCCTGCTGATTTTTCTGGCTGGCCCAGTCTGCAGTGTCTCTCTTGTTCCTTGATTCTTGTTTGCACACTGTGTTTGGTGGTCCCTATGTAGACTTGTCTGCAGCTGCATGGTATGCGGTAAACTCCTGCGGCTGTGAGAGGGTCTCTCTGGTCCTTGGCTGAGCGAAGCATTTGCTGGATTTTCTTTGTCAGTTTGTAAACCATTTGCAGGTTGTGCTTCCTCACCACTTTGCCTATTCTGTGACTCCTTTGATGTATGGTAAAAATACCTTCCCTTTGGGTGGCTGCTTGTCTTCACTCCTCTGGGTTTTCCTGGGCCTGGCAGCCCTTCTGATGTCTGAATGATTTTAAAAACTGTCAGACATTCTAAACACCAAATAAAACTAAAATCTATGAGGTTCCTTATGGCAGTGGTTTTCAACTTTCCTAATGCCGCGACACTTTAATAACTTTCATGTTGTGGTGATCGTGACCCCCAACCATAAAATTATTTTCATTGCTACATGCAAATGTGTTTCCGACAGTTTTAGGCAACCCCTGTGAAAGGGTCGTTGGACCCCCAAAGGGGTCCCGACCCACAGGTTGGGAACCACTGCCTTAGGGGAACATGTGTTAATTGAAGCAATTTAAACTTAGAGGCCTTATTTCTTATCCTGCCTTACCACACAAGATGGCTGTGAGAGCTTTGAGCATGTTGAAGAAAACGGAAATGTTAGCAATGTTAATTTCACAGCTTTTAAATAAAAAACTGTTTATTTTTATACCGCTTTTCCTCGAGATCAACTCTAGTTAATCTAATAATAATTACTCTATTCTGTATTCTGTTTTCTAAAGGGAAGATCTTTTTCATTAGGTTTGCAATTACAGTTGGCCTTTATCCATTGATTCTTTATCCATGGATTCAACTATCCATGGCTTGAAAAAATAATACTTTTTTCCCCCAAAAAGAAAACCTTGATTTTGCCATTTTATATAAGGGTCATCATTTTATTACTCATTGTATTTAATGAGACTTTAACAACCATGGATTTTGGTATCCACAAGGGGTACTGGACCCAAACCCCAGCAGATACCAAGGGTGAACAGTACTATTGCAGAGCTTTCAAGTGATGTATCCTAATTGCAGAATTATAGCAGTTAAAGTGGCCAAACTGCTATAATTAGCCAGTGTGTTAACTGTCCTGCCAAATTAAAAAGAGAAAAGTAATTCACCTATATACGATATACCAAAATCTGGATCCCCAAATGAGTCTTTATAAGACTTAGAAACGTTTTGTGTTATTTTCAGTCCCTCTATTTATGCAGACACACTTACACAGAATCAGCATTCACAGACTGCAGAAATCACAACATTTCTGACTGCTAATTTTGCTATTATTTTATTTTATTTGGAATATGGTAGTGCATGGAAGTTACAGTGTTGGAATCCATGTTTATTTTCATCAGCAGGAAAGCATATGTGGATGTATAGTTTAAAAAGTAACTAGCTTTCTGAAGAACCCTAAAATAAAAAGACAGATTTGTGGGTCACATTTATTTTAGTAAAAACATTCTGAAAACAAAAAGGTATAACAATAATAATATTAGTGGTGTAACTTAAATGCTTTGAGACTCCAATGGCACTTGACCCCATTATAACACCTATTCACCTTAATGGGACTTCCTACTCAATATAGATATAAGATTGAGCTGTCATATGAAAACAATTTATTTCATTTTCTGGTCATTTCCACGTACTTAAATAAGATTATCATACCACTCCTAAACAAATTTACTCAGACGTGTACCTAATATGAGATCACCTAGAAGTAAGTCCCACTGAACTTCATGTGACATACTTCTGGGGTGACATGTATAGAATTATGCTCTTAGCAACCTTTGTGAAATACTGATTTCCCCTCATAACAGGATTTCCATGTAATTCTAAATAAAGATGTCTCAAATGATATTTTCGATAGCTAAGAAACATGCATCTTCAAGATGGATATGCTCTAGCTTGCCATACCAGAGTATATAAGAACACAATTAATTTTAGTCACTCCATGTGCTTCCCACTGGCTAAGAATAACTGTGTACATTTTGGGAAAATGAACATAACTAAATGTTTGCCTTACTATAGCTATAAAACCAGAAAGCTCAAGACTTAGCAAGTATCTTTCTATGCGCTAGGGAATGCATTACAAAACTTCTAATTCACAGGCAATGGTGGGACTGTTTGTACCTCTAAACTAGTGGAAGTTGCTGAGGTTCCTGAGGTTGCTGAACTGGCTTGACAAGTCCTGTAAATGAAAAGAAATGATTGAAATCTACTGTCTGATTAAAACATATCCTACAACCTTTTGGCAGACAGAAGAGGCAGAATGGCAAGTTTAACAATGACCTAAATAAAATTGAGAGTATTGCCATCATTTACTTTATTTCATTTTAATTTTGTTACACCTTTCCCTCCAAACTAGAATTCAAAGCAAGTCATATCAAGATAAGATAAACAGAAATTGAAACACCAAAAGTATCGTATTAGAACCTAGTTATACAAAGTATAATAGAGAGCAATTGTATTCAAAAAGTTCTAGTGCCTCACCAAATTACAAATCCCAGGAGTCTGTAGGTTGGAGCCATGACAGTTAAAGCAGGGTCAGACTGCATGAACTCTGCAGTGCAGATACACCTTATGTGAATGCAATGATATCACTAGGGTTGGTGTCAACTGATGTGGTAACTCATGCTGTCACCACCCCATTGACTTCCTCCCATACCACACAATACAGAATCCTTAGTAATATTTTTTGTATTAATGTTATTCATAAATTATAATTCCTGCATATCACTGAATGTAATGGTAATAGTTGTGACACAAACAACTAGCAAAATTACAATGATATCTTTATATTACAATATCATAAACAGAGCCCAAATGCATTTACATATACTTAGTTTTGTGTGGGTAAAGTGAATATTTGGTAAGATATGACATTTTTAAAGAATTTAAAAAAATATTTTTAATTTAAAAAATTGAAAATTTATTTATTAAAACCTGGGGCCTCTCCTTTCTCTTCCCACTAAACCTTGCCCCACTCACACCACCTCTTCAGCATTTAAGGGGCCCAGGCAAAAGAAAATGTTTGAAGGGCAATAGTATCACCCTCCCTTAGGATGCAGGGTGCATCCCTTCCCACACCCCTAGTGATGCTCCTGTGTATGTGTCTGTCTCTGTATGCATAATACTACATTGAGAAAGCTTTGTCCTAACAAGCAGCCCAAATGTTGGTGTGCATGGATAGGATGGATAGATAAATTGAATGGCAGATAGATAGACAGATAGACAGACACACACAAATACACCTTTTGTATCTTCAGGAAAGAAGCACCAAATCACTCCAACAATACTTGAGTCAAAACAGCATCCTCTCCGGTTGCATTCCTGAGAACTGATATATGGATATCCACAATTCACTCTGGCTTTGGGCTGCAATTCGCATTGTCCTGGGGCTGTTAAACAAAATTTTTTAAAAACATAATTAATCTGTTGTCTGAGCTTTGTAAAGGAGCATAACCATGATTCTGTGTTCTAGTTACAATGTTGGAATATTTCATTATCAAATACAGGGATACTCTTCCCCATTTCTCATGATATTGGCTAACAGCAACTGACTGTGGATAAGATATTACAGTGAGCCCTCAGTGTCGCCTTGGGTTTGGTTCCAGGACCCTACATGGATACCAAAATATGTGAATGCTCAACTCCAGTACAATTGCATAGTAAAATGGCATCACTTATATAAAATTTGCTTTTTGGGGGGAAATTGTGTAATATTTTTGAATCATGGTTGGTTGAATCTGTGGATGCATGGATACAGAGAGCCAACTGTATCCTTTATTTTCTTGAAATTGTGCACCGTCTTTTCCCATCCCAGAACATTTCTGTGACATGACATATTTTGATCCTTTCTGCTTATAGGCTGTGGGCCATAACTTGTGCTATTTTTACAGCCACTAAAAGCTTTTACATGCCATATCTGTTTTACAGATGCAGCCCACAGATCTGATCCAAAAGATGTTAGTCACATTTTTACCCCAAATCCATAAGACTTCAGCTTATCATGCATTTGTGCTATTCATTTCAATGAGAGTAGGCCCTTTCTTTGGTTTAGGGTCATACCAAGTTGTGGTTTGCTTTCATGTTTTAAATCTGTGAATGCCTTGCAGAGAAGAAATAGTTTCCCTATGAGAGCCTCTGTCCATTATTCACTGAATATTTATCATCTGGTCCATCTTTTGGGCTGATTGGCATATTAGGGAGATTTTCAAAAGTCTCTATGAACAGGTTTTCCTCAAGCTCAACCTGTTGGACCGAGAAGCAATTTTATGGGCCTGTACAGACAGGCCAAAATAAAGCTGCTTCGAGTCACTTTGGAGGTATGCAATTTAAATGATGCATGCGTCCTAAGAGCCAGAGTCTGTGCCAAAGCTGTGGCTTTGGCATGGCTTCTGATCTCTTAGGATGCATGCATCATTTAAACAGCATACCTCCGAAGTGACTCGAAGCAGCTTTATTTTAGCCTATCTGTATGGGCCCTATATTATCTTACGGCACACTGCAGTATGGATGGGCTATGGTTGAAGGATGGTTTCTGGAAGAGCATGTTGGATAGCAGTTAATCTAGTCAGACGTCTGGTGTTTTCCAACTTTGTAGTCTTCCTCCATCCACAGCATTGTACATTCCCCTCCATGTACTAGAGGAATGGGATTGCACAGAATACTTGTTATCCAAGTGTGCATTGCTTCGTGCCTCCCACACTATGGATATCTTGCACATTCTTCCAAGCAAGTAATCTCTATGTAGAAGCTTACTTCTATGCTTACATCTACCTTGCACATCTAGAGTACTGAATGATGACCACATATCAACATTATATATTTAACTTGCTTGCATTGATTCATTGCATTAGTCAGCTAAAATGGCTGGCTGGAATTATACCAAGTATAATTTAAATGATTCCATAGGCACAGTGCGCTCTTTAATTTGCTAGTTTATTGCTATCTTATCATACCTTCTTTATAAAGTATATTCACAAATTATTTATTTTTTAAAAGAGTAGTGAAATGTTATTTTAATTAGTCAATGTGAAATGTATAATTTTAGTTGCAGTAAGATAAATACTGCATATTACAATTTACCTGCTTAATTTACAAACCTGAATTTTTTCCCCTTTGCATATATACAATTATTAAGTCAATGTCATCTTTATATAATACTTTATATTTCCAGTCAGAGAGCTGGTAGGATATATTGGTTTGAGTGTTGGACTAGGACACTAGAAACCAGGGTTTGAATCTGCTCTTACCTATGGAAACTTACTGGGTGACCTTGGGCAAATCACACTCTCTGTCTCAGGGGAGGGCAAGGGCAAATTCCCTCTGCAAATTCCTGCCAAAAACACCCTGTGATATGTTCACCTTAGGGTCTGACCATTTATGAACTTAAGTCAGAAATGACTTGAAGGCACACAACAATAATTTCCAATCAGAATAAAACATGTTCTGCACAAGAATTTGCATCACAGGAGATTATTGCGTGACTCTTAAAACTGGTTTACTTCTATCTGGTTTAAATCTTAATTCAGGCAGCATCCTGATTTTATCAGAAAGTTTTTGCCATTGATTTTGCCACCCAGATACAGCCTGAGTCCATCCCCACTTCTAGGAGTGCTCTGCCAGCCATTTTTTTAAGCCAGAAAACTCCCGGATCCGAAAAGAGCCGTGTGGAGCACTCCTGGAAGCAGGGATGGATCTGGGCTGTATCTGGGCAGCAAATTCAGTGGCAAAAATCTGGTAAGATCAGGATGCCGCCTGTATTAAGCTTTAAACCAGATAGAGGTAAGCCAGTTTTAAAAGCCAAGCAATACATTCCATGAGTTAATTTGGGGTTTAAGTTGCACATGTTTTGAATCCATTGATTTCTATAACACATTAACTGTGGCTTCTTATGCATAATATTTGCTCTAATGTTGTTGAATGCTAGCTCTTTAGGAAGCTAAGCATGAACAAAGCATTACAATAGGCTGTACAGCAAGTACATCTTCATGCATTCGGGTGGCATCCTAATCTTATCAGGTTTTTGCCACTGAATTTGCCACCCAAAAACAGCCCCAGGTCCATCCCCACTTCCAGAGGTGCTCCACATGGCTGAATAAAGTCTTGAAGGACAGAAAACACTATTTAATCCCCACCACCACCTTAATACTGCCTAAATACCTAAAAGACACCATATCCTGCCTGATCTTGGAAGCTAAGCAAGGTGAACCCTGGTTAGTACTTGAATGGGATACTGCCAATGAATACCAGGTGCTGTACGGTATATTTCAAAGGAAGGAACTAGCAAAACCACCTCTGAGTAATTGTTGCCTAAGAAAACCCTATGAAATTCATGAGGTTACCATAAATTGACAAGTAACTTGAAGGCAATAATCTCAGCAAAAAGACTAGCATGATATGGATGTGCATAATTTAATAGAAAGCCAGCATCCTAGCCCTTTGTTAGAATATTTGCTATCTCTTTCAATTTTGACTGTGATGAGCAAGAAAAGTACCAATACAAAAGGAGTGAGATTGAATTATATTTGGAAAATCTTTCTAAAAAATCATCTAGGAAAAAGAGACTGTCCTCTTCTTCTAGGAACTTCAGATGCTAATACAGTATCTCTGTTTTCACCTGTTTCAGAGCCATTTATCCTTCGTAACATCCATCACCCACTACACCAGTCTCCATTCTCCTTTCAGACTAATTTGCATGGTGAAAAACCAACAGAAAGGTGTAAGTCCATTGTGCTTAACAGATGAGCTGAAGAATCTATAAGAATGTGAGCATATCAGTGTGAATAACAAAGCAGCACAGTTTTTTCTATATGTTCTGTTCTTACCTGATGCTTTGCTACTATGCTGTGACTTTGTAATTTACAGACAGATTTTTAAGAGCTTAGCACTGAAAGACCTGGGACTCGGCAGGCAAATCTATGAATTTTAGTTTTTCTGATATTCATTGGGCTTTTTTTTTTAAAACCCTATCATATTCCTTCCATTCTAAGTGCAAAATTTAGTATATTCTGTTTTTAAAAAGGATCTGAAATCAAATTCTCACTCATTTCCATAAACAGTTGGCCAGTATTACACTACATCCTGTCTGATCTTGGAAGCTAAGCAGGTTTAGCCCTTGTTAGTTGTTGGATGGGAGGCCACGAATGAATAACAGGTGCTGTAGGCTATATTTCAGAGAAAGAAACTGGCAAAACAGCCTCTGATTATTTTTTACTTTTAAAAAAAAACCCTTTGAAATTAATAGGGCTTCCATAAGTGGGTAGGCAATGTGAAGGTGTATAAGCAAGTCTCACAAGTCTCTGAGGTTGCATATGCACAGCTTCAAAGCAGGGCCATAAAAGATCAAAGAGAGATGTGCATCTCCGATCCTATATAGGGGGCATGCCTGGGGCATATGTTAGAAAAAATTACAATCACTCTCTTTGTAGATTTAGACACATATAATATCCTTTTACACTTCAAAGCCTATGTACACTGGTACAGCTATGGCATAACAAAGACTGGAAGAGTTATTTTTTGAAGAACAGCTTCAAGAAGTACCCAGAATCCTTGGCCACATACACAGAAGCATTCTGAGAACTGTACTCCAAAAAAGGGTAACTTGCCCATGTTCTGGTAGAAAAGGCTGCTGCATAAATGTGAAACCTCATTTTAATCAAATCACCATCCCCAAAAAGGAACAAAATAATTCCACTCACATGGTTGAAGGGCATATCCATTAGTCAGGCTGCTGAGTCCCAATATAAGGACAATAACCATTAACAAGAACTTCTTGTGTTCCATGGCAGCTTTGTGGTTGGTTCCTCTGTCCTGAATCTTCAGGTCTCAAAAATGTAAAATACAATCTAAGCAAAAGATGTGCAGAAAATAATTTTTATACCAAACTGTTTGTTCAGTCATTTCAGATAATTTTTATCTTGGAAGCATGCTGCTATGTCCTCATGACTCCACCTGTGTTGATACTGATTAAAATTTCAACATTCACACACCAGATACACTATCAAGAAGAAGAAGTGATGCCATGACTGTTAAACTTAGTGGGAGGATCCTGTGGTAAAGAAAGATCAGTCACAGATTCTTTCCTCATGAATAATTCTGAACCACCCTTAAATTAATCCATGTACTGTCAATATAGCTCTTCAACGAATCATAATGTTTATCAATTCTATTTGTGGTTCACTGTTGTTTTGTCAGAGGCCTCCAGTGGTTTGAGCATGGGAAATTAGTGGGCCTCTATACATAGCTGAACTTCAGTTCTCAGCCTTTATCACCACTGACTAGGCAAGTTAAGGTTGATGGGAGTTACAGTCTGACACAGTCTGGAGGGCCTTACTTCCCCTCTCACATTGAACCAAATACAGTGGACCCACTATATTAATAGACTAGCAATTCATGGATTGAAGCATCTGCAGTTTACAATGCCCCATAATATTCAATGGTAGCATGTGCACGTGGACATATGTGCACACATTGTCACCCTTTGAATAATATATGGTGCATCTGTCTATATTTTTCTCCCATTGTACGGAGAAAGGAGAAAACTTAAGGTTTTCATTAGTGCAAATGAGTACAATCAGTACCTCATTATGAGTAATCCATTGACAAAAGGTGCAGCTGATAGAAAGCAGTTGCTTTGATTACTAAAGCACAAAGCATGATATAAATAAATACACTAATGCTGATAAGTGATAAGTTTATGATCAGTTTCATAAACAGGCTACAGCAATGGCTCCTAAGCTATGCAAAAGTTAGTTTCTTTATTAATATATATTTTTAAAAAGATGCCTCCCTGAATTAGACCAATCAGTCTAGGCCAGGTTTGTGCTCCCATACAAAAACAATTGTCACAAAGGTTGCCAGAGTGAAAATCAGAGCTGCCTGACCCTATAATGGCTGTGTACAAGAGTGGATTTCACTGGTGCTGCTCATCACACAACTAGGTAACAAACAACCCCTGCTGAAATTTCAGCTTCTATACTGACGTTAAAGGGATAGGAAGTGTGTCCTGTTTTCTCTGGCAACCCTAGTTCTCACTTTAGGTAATAGATATGGATGCCTCAGGCTGCAGGCTGCCACCAGTGTGAAACTGTCACTCTCCTCACCTCCAAACTGTAAGGAGAACCCCACCATTTTGGACTGCTTAAATGGCATTGTGTGGTTCTCCAGAGCTAGCTATTTTCAAAGGGACACACCAAGCTCTCAAGACAGCGCACCCTGGCCCTAGGTTCTGAGGGGTCCCAGGAACCAGCATTTGGGACACAACACAACTCTATAGAAAGCAAAACCCTCAGTGTTGCTTTCCACAGAGCAGTTCTGCCCTCTCTCTCATTCTTGTATGTGATGCAGAAGTGATTAGGGTTACTGCAACTGCAGGAAGAGAAGATTAATATAATGAGTGGCTGTGGGAGTGGCAAGACAAATGGGGAGCAGTAGTACTTCTCTTCTGGCCCTGCCTTAGGCATGCAGCAAGCTAGCACCTGGAATGCTTGTACTGGTTCTAACCAGCACTCTCCCTAAATTTCTAGAGAGATCTTAGAAAAGTCTGTGTAAAGATAAATACTGTTGTTGTGTTTAAGTTAATCCTGACTTATGGCAACCCTGTCACAGGATTTTCTCAGCAAGATTTGTTCACAGGAAGTTTTGCCATTGCTTTCTGCTGAAGCTGAGAGTGCGTGACTTGTCCAAGGTCAGACAGTGGTTTCATGGCTGAGCCAAGAAATGAACCCTGATCTCCATAGTCTCAGACCAGCCCAACACTCAAACCACTGTGCCATGCTGGCTCTCTAAACTCTGACCCTTGGTGCAGCTAGTAGCATTTTCAGGTGCTTTTCAGGGACATTGCTATCATGATCATAAAAGTGCATGTGGAACAGTTATGAGGTCATACATCTAACTTACAATATTGTAACTGACTAACAGAATGCTCGAGAGCTAGTGTGATGAGTATTGGGTTATTAAGACATTTAAAAGCATGGGAATGTGAAATCGTATAAAGTCATTTGATCTGCCCCTTCCCAAAAGGCTTTAATAGCAATAAATCAGGGATGTAGCCGGGGGGGGGGGGGGGGGGGGGGGGGGGGGCCCCCCCCCCCCCCCCCTCCCATTAGAAAAATGAATGGTGTGTGCTGCTGCGCCGCCGCACTCAAGCCCTATTATAATGGTGGCACTTAGTCTGGACCCCCCCCCCTTCCTAAAATCCTAGCTACGTCCCTGAATAAATAAAGAAATCTCTTTTTAATTTGGCATCAAAATGAAGTTTCGGGCCTTTAAGGCTTTCCATGGATACCTTCATTATTACTTCTCTTGTTAGGATGGTGCCTGTGCACAATGCTCTGGGTCTCTCTCCTTTTCATTATGATAAATGGAAATAAAATGTGTACTCTGAGTAATGCATTGACCAAAGGTGTAGCTGGAGGGAATGAGTGGCTGTGATTGGAGCACCAAATCACTCAGCAGCAGTGTGGCACAAAGGTGCTAATCTACTGATAAGTCTCTGGAGTCAGGTTTTCCACAGATAAGGCAAGAGCAGTGTTTCTTCAGCTGTGCTCTAGGGATCCTCCCTAACTCAAGATTAAGTATCTGAGACATTCCAACAAGCTGAAAACATAGACTGCTTAGTGAATCACTCCTGTCCTCCTGGATAGCTAGTTGTTTGGCCCTGGGATCAGTTGCAGGCCCAACAGCTTTCTGGGGAAAAATCCAGAAAAGTGTTTGATGAATTAAAAAACTGAAATAGTCAGAACTTGGGAATGTTACTTTGGGAGGAGAGGTAGGACTGCAGCTTCCTGCATACCCAAATCAGCATGGGAGATTATCGCATGTGTATTTTTGCCCAATCTGGGAATGGGCTCGTCATGAGCTTGAATGGGTGAAAATGGATCTTATTGCACACCTCTCTGCCCAACTCACCTGCATTGCGTACCCGATCCAGATTCCTGGCTTACTTTTCGAACCAATGATACTTTCCCATCCTTCAAAAAGTACGCTAGATTGGGCAAAAATACATGTGTGATAATCTCTGGTCACTGAAACTGGTAGATTCTGGAAGCTGTATTCCAAAAGAGTAATATTGTCAAGCTATAGACATACTATTGGACATAATAATTTGGATGGGGGATGGATACACAGAAACACAGATGCATGGACACCCCCACCCGCATGTTGTTGTTATTAAGAGATAGCAAGTGATAAGCAGTAGAAACAGAGAAAGCAAAACAATATTGACATGCAGTTCTGCTTTTCTCATTTCTGTTCCAATAAAGTCTCTGAATTATCGTAGGGGTTGTTTTTTTAAAAAAAAATTGCATATCTACTCTTTCAAAATTTATGGTCAGGGTAACAATCTGCATTTTTCTGTATTCTTTCTGTATCGTTCATCCATTCTATTCACACTCCTACAACTATGTACAACTGTGTTTAAATACTTAATGGTCTTCTATCAATACATCTTAAAAAATGGATTGATATCTACAAAAACTCATGCAGAAATAAATAAATTAGGTGCTACTATACTATACTATATTATATACTATATAATAAATTAGGTGCTACTATATTCCTTCTCATCGTTGTGTGCCTTTAAGTCATTTCTGACTTTTGGTGACCCATAGAGTTTTCTGGGGTTGAGAGTGTGTGACTTACCCAAGGTCACCCAGCGGGTTTCCATGGTTGAGCAGGGAATCAAACCCCGATCCCCAAAGTCCAAATCGCATGATCAAATCACTATACCATGCAGGCTCTATTCCTCCCCATTTTTCTTTCAATAATCAACTTAAGTTCAACCCATTTAACCACTAGAGGGAGCTCAGGTTATTTGCATTAGATTTCTTCTAGTGATCTACAGATCTCTACAGAATGGTAAACTCAGGTGTCCATTGCCAACAAAATGGTAACTGAACAGGGCATCTGAGAAAGAAAAGAAACGTATCATCCCTTGAAGGCTGGCAGAATGCAGAGGAAGATCTCCATTCAAAAAATGAAGAAAAGGGCCAAAAAGAACTCCTAAATCTTCTGATGAAACTTGTGTGTATTCAATAGCCATTAAAAATATTTACTGTCCAATAGAAAAGAGAATCCCGGCTCAGCCACGCAAACCCACCGGGTGACCTTGGGAAAGTCACACTCTCTCAGTCTCAGATGACAAACCATCTCTGAAGAAACTTGCAAAGAAAACCCCACAATAGCCTTAGGGTGGCTATACGTTGGAAATGACTTGAAGGCATCTATCAACAACAACAAATGAAAGAGAAACATAAACTTAGGGGATGCTCTTCAATGTTCTCCTTGAAAGGAATGGCTAGGTGGAATCTTGAACAGCAACCCTTCCATCAGGAGGTGAGGATAAACTGGATATTTTGTTGCAAGTTGCAGAATATACTGTGAAATATATCCGAATTGTAAGTATGCACCCATGCTTACCATGGAGACAAAGAGAGATAGCACATGAAGTATGTCACTAAGAACACAGTGCCTTCTTAAATAAAAACATATGGAAGACTGGGTTACAACCCTGTGCCATGGAAATACTCATGGTAGTGATGCCTTTTCATGAAGGTTTCAAGAGGAAACTGTGATAAAGGCCAACCTTTCTTAAGAGTTGGTCCACATTACAGTGATCCACACACAACAGGGTTGCCAGACTGAATATGGGGCAGGGATCCTGCAGTGATAATAGTTAGCAGAGCCTGGATGAGGAAGATGTACTGTAAATCCTATCAGGCAGACGTATAGTTCCTCTTCTCCCTCACCCCTAATCTCATCTTTTAGCTGATACACCTCCCCCCCCCTCCCAAGCACTGCTATTTACTGGTTGGTGGAAAAGATATGTGTGCATTTGTATGTTTGTGTCAGTCAGAAGTTTCCAGCCCTGTTCCTGTAGCTGGACTCACACAACATGAGAATGAAGGTGCTACAGAAATGAAACTGGATGATTCTTTGCTGGCAGTGAACTAATGGACGTATCAGCAGGTTTAAAAAGAGAAACACAGCACACAACATTTCAATGATGCTTTATCTTTAATGGAGTATTTTCATAAAGGTCTTACAGCTGGGGAATGAAGTAAATGTCTACATTCCAAAGAGCAATAGCAAAGCTTAGCAGGGTAGTTAACTGGATGCTTTTAGAACTTTGGTGGGAAGAAATTGTGTTCTAAAAGTATTTTCTGCACTCAAATCTGCAGAAATGACACACAGGCAGATATGGAGTTATCTACTCTGTCTTACTTCTCACAAGGAAAGCAGCAAGGAGTCAGGTAGCAAAAGAGAACAAGAAATGTTTAAATCAGCAGTGATGCCATGCCATTTATCATTTTTCTTTCAGTGATGCCATTGACTGTAATTCTTGATTCCTGTCTTCATTTCATTCAAATCAGCTGAAAGGAAAACAAATGAAAACAGTTTTTTCAGGGAAGAACTGGCTGAACAGGGAACCTGAAAGGATGATGGACTTGGGAAGATGGACTTGCCAGTTAGTTAGATATGTGGGAAGCTTGGCCTTGATCCACATAATTTCTTGCTACACGGTTATTTTGAGCTCACTATGGCATTTATTTATTTATTTATTTATTTATTTATTTATTTTATTAAAATATTTGTACTCTGCCCTATATTCAAAGATTTAAGGTCAACTTACTGTAAAATCACTTTAAAATAATAAATAATAACAATAATTTATGAAGACTAAATATATATACTATTTATCAATTAAAAATCAGACAATCTAAAAGCAATTAAAACAATTTAAAACAGTGCAACCATAGCACATGCACAACCTGCATGAAATCACTTGGACTCAAAGACTTTAATAAAAAGTCAAGTTTTGACTTGGTGCAGAAATGATATCAGCATTGGTGCCAATTGGACCTCCTAGTCAGCAGCATCACTAGGGGGCGCAGGGGGTACGGACCACACCAGATGACACCACTGCTCTTCAAACACCTGCCTTTTGGCAAAAATGGCCTCTGGCATTCATCTGCTTCCCTTTAAAATGCTTTAAGAGATGGTGGAAGTGGGGTGAAGCTCAATAGGATGAGAAAGCAGAGGGCCCAGTATTTTTTAAAATTAAAATTTCAAATTTCAAAATTTTATTTTAAAAATGATTCTTTTTAAATTTTATTTTAAAACATCACTTTTTAATCAAATATCCACTATGTGTATGTAAATACATTTAGGTTGTGCTTTTGATATTGTAATTTGAAGGTATAATTTTAAATTTGCTAGTTGTTTATGGCGCGGTTTATGTCACCTGCACCCGCCCCTTTTCTTGCCAGGTTGGGGGCAGGGCAGTCTCAATGGCAGCCTAGAGGCTCAAACCTCGCGCTTTTCGGGGCCACTGAGAAGCGGCTTGGAAGGGAGTTTCATAACCTAGAGAGGCCACCACCATGAAAGATCTCTTCCGTGTCCTCATTAGACAAATCTGGGAGGATGGTGAGATGGAGAAAAAGACCTCCCTAAAGACTGTAATATTGGTGCAGGCTCAAATGGAGAGAGATGGGATTTTAGATAGTTTGTACCTAAACTGTATAGGACTTTTAAAGTCAGAGCTAGCACTTGCAATTGTGTCTGGAAATGGACTGGCAACCAATGAAGCTGTTTTAACCAGGGGGTTATATGCTCCCTATAACCAGGCCCAGTCAGCAGGCTAGTTGTAGCATTTTGGGACCTGCTTAAGTTTCTGAGTGGTCTGCAAGGGCAGACCCATGTGGAGTGCATTACAGTAGTTACCAGTGCATGGACTACTGTAGTTAAATTATCCCTATCCAGGAAAGGCTGTATGAGTAGCTGATAGACCAGTTGAAGCTGGCCCAAAACATTCTGAGACACAGCGCCCATCTGGGCCTCCAATGACAAAGATGGATTACATTTTAGGATCTTTCATTGCTGCCCTTCCCATTCCTAGTCTTCTTCTGATTTGTTGCCTGCTGTCTCCATTCTGATCAATGTTTGATCAATCTTTGACTTTTACCTGATATCATTCCATCATTGTGTTTTTCCCACTTCAATTCTTGTCTAGCAATAACTCTGTATGTTTTTACTTATGACTTTCTATGCACTTGCATCTGGATTTGTTTTAATTTTGGAGAAAAAGAGGGATATAAACAAACATATAACAATAGTCCTTATCTCGCTACACTTGTTATAGCACTATATTGTACGTGAACTGTTGTGGCAAGATCCTGTGGAATTCTGGGATTTGTAGTTTAATGAAGCCCAAGAGCTTCCTGACTGGGAATTAAAACAGGCAATGAAGAGACTGAAATAGTTCAAGATTTTCAATATTTGGGCTCAGTCATCAACCAGAGCAGCCAAGAAATCAGAAAAAGCCTAGGACTTGGCAGAGCAGCTATGAAGGAACTAGACAAGATCCTGAACTGTAAAGATCATTAACTACCAAAGCTAGGCTTGTCCATGTCATCGTATTTCCGATTTTGATGTATGGTCGTGAGAGCCAAACAGTGAAGAAAACTGATAGGAAGAAAATCAATTCATTTGAGATGTGGTGCTGGGAGAGAGTTCTGTGAATACCATGGACCACTAAAGTGAGCAATGGATGAATCCTAGAGCAGACCAGGCCCAAACTCACTCTGGAAACAAAGATGGCTAAACTGAGTTTCCTGTATTTTAACCATATCATGAGAAGAAAGGACTCATTAGAAAAGACTATAATGCTTGGTAAAGAGGAGTGCTATAGGAAAAGAGGAAGACCACATTTCAGGTAGATATACTCAATCAAAGAAACCACAGCCATGAATCTGCAGGAGCTGAGCAGTGTGGTTGAGGATAGAGTGACTTGGTGGTCTCTCATTCATAGGGTCATCATGGATTGAAGTTGACTCAAAGACAGTTAACAACAAAAACCTGCAAATCCCAGGATTCCATAGGATGTTGCCATGGCAGTTAAAATGAAATAATAGTGCTGTAACAGTGTTGTATGATATGATCCTGCTACTTTTTCAACTTCTGATAGAAATTAGGAACTTGGAAGGGACCTGGAAATAATTTCATTGATTATGTGACTGACATTATGATCTATTCACAATACAGAATTGTAGTGCTATTATTTTACTTTAACTGCTATGATTCCATCTTGTGGAATCATGGAGCATGTAGTTTGGGAAGGCACTAGAGCTCTCTGACTGAGAATTCTGAAGATCTCACCCTAAACTGCAAATATCAGAATTCCATAGAATAAAACCATGACAGTTAAAGTGGAATAATAGCACTATATTCCTGTAGTTCAAATCCATGATCCATTAGTCAATTAATGTCATTATTCTCTCTCTCTCTCTCTCTCTCTCTCTCTCTCTCTCTCTCTCTCTCTCACACACACACACACACACACACACACACACACATTCATGCCATCTTACTTACTAATTGCTTGGCTTTTGCAATTTCTTTTTGTCCCCACTAATGGAGAAGACAAAGAAGTCTGATGTTTAAAAGTGAGTGAAAATATGGACTAACCCATGGTAGAAACACCATTTTGCATGACGGATCTTGTTGCTAAAACAGCAGCCTTTCAGTTCACATTCTCTTCTAGATATCCCTTCCCATCCACACTCTTGTCTCCTTGCTGGAGGTACATTACAGGAACGTCCTCGGCCTATTTTTTTTTTTTAGAAAAAAAAATTAAAGCAGAATTCAGAACTCATGAAAAAAATGTTTCATTTGTGCTCAGCTTAATGGCAGCTATGAAGATGACACTATATCAGTTTCATTTTCTCAGCCTTTTCTCTATGAAAACTTTGCACTCACAGAGAGTTATGAGGATGGTATGGGATGCACGATTGCACATATGACACATTGTGTTTCTTGGAAGCATATCTGAGGTCCTTTCTGCACTGACCAGGATACTCTGGGGGCAGCCTGGAGCATTGTGGACCCTGGCCTTTTCCCGTTACTGCAGGCCCTCAATTCCAATGCCAGGCAGCTATTTACACATAAGTCCACTGTGCTGCCTGTCACCCAGTGACAATCACATGGCTGGGCACATCATTGTGATCTCAGAGTGAACAACAAGTAGCAGTGGTGGACATGCCAGGCAGTACAGCAGAAGGCATTTTTAACAGCTCAATTCCTCAGTAAATGATGCACTGACTTGACTTAACTGGGGGTTGGACTGGATGACCCTTCAGGTCTCTTCCATTTCTATGAGTCTATGTTTCTAACTGGCAGGTTATTTTTAGAAACTGAGGGCCCGAACAAACAGGCCAAAATAAAGCTGCTTGGGGTCACTTTGGTGGTATGCCGGGAAGCTGCACAAATGCCATGCTCCAGTCCTAAGGACTGGAGTGCAGCTTTGGCACAGCTTCTGGCATCTTAAGATGTGTGTATCATTTAAACAGCATACTTCCAAAGTAACCCAAAGCAGCTTTATTTTGGCCTGTCTGTTTGGGTCCTGACTTGCTGGCCTTGGTTCAGTGACATAACAAATTCATAACATTTCTCAGAGAACCGCAAGTGTGTTAGGCAACTGGCTTGAGCCAGAAGGATCCTTCTAAAGCTTTTCAAAGGCTTTAGGAGGCTCCTCTGATTTGCAGCAGAAACAAGCTGCTGAGTAGATGTCAACCCCTAGCATAAACCCAGAGTGCAATGTGCATTTTTTAGAGGGGAACATCATTAGGCAATCAGCTTGAGGCAGGGGTTGAGGTTTGCTCGGTAGCTTCTCCCTGCTGTACATTAGAGGATTTTAAAAAAAACGTTTCCTAAGACTAGCAGGCATGACCTGCCCCCATAGCATGGGATGAATTTCTCAGATGGGAATAGCAAATGCATTAAGCAATGGGCTTGAGGTAGGAGGATCATTCTAAAGCTTTTCTTAGGAGCAACAGACAAGACTCACCCCCAGAGTGCAGGGCTCATGCCTAATGCATTTGCTGTTCCCCTCTGAGAAATACGTCCTGCACTCTCAAGGGCAAGTCTTGCCTGTTGTTCTTGAAGTGAATGATGTCACAGAATTTGCTCGCAGTGGTAAGATCAGCTGTCAAGATCCAAACAGCTCTCTGGACCACGTTGCTCCCCTCAGCAGCCACTGGTAATAAACCCATCCCTCCAAGCATTTGTGTGACCAACACCAAATCACCTCATAGAATACAGATATAATAGTCATCTGCTCTTTTGACCATTTTAAATTATAATTGGACACCGTTAATTTCACACATGGTCAAGAGAGTAGACCACACATCAAATATATCAGTTCTGGGTATAATTTTATTTTTATTTTATTTTAATCTAACTTTGTGCACATCATTGATTTTCTAGTTACTGAAACTCCACCTCCACACCCCACCTCCTCCTCTTTTTTCCATGTTAAAATTAGCTCCCTGACTTGAGACTTGAGGCTTGACTTGAGACTTGACTTGATACTCATCTTGAAGGTAAATACTTGAGACTTGGAGCAAAAGACCTGAATACATTACTGTAAAATAATAATATAAATATCCAGTTTCCATCTAAAGAATCTTCTGGCCTTGAACTATAAGAAACCTTTGAAACATTTTCAGACCCAGAACACAAGGGAATTCTAAACAGAATGCACCAAATATAAGATAATAGCATTAGCAAAAGTCACAAAGGGGAACATAGTAACTGTAGGGAATGCACCTTTGCCCTGCATTTTATATCATGTGGCTCTACAAACCCTTATCATTCAGATCTTTGTTGAGACATCTGAGGGAGACCTCTGTGTATGCAAGTATCCTTGGCTCCTAGAAACTTACCTGATCATAGAATCATAGAATCATAGAGTTGGAAGAGACCGCACGGACCATCCAGACCAACCCCCTGCCATGCAGGATGAGGGTTTGAGGACCTAGGAGCAGCCTCTGCACATAGAGATCTGTGTTGAAAGCTACCCTGCTTCAGACAATCATGTTAATGGACGGATGGCAAAAGGAATTGTGCAGCATGGGGTGAGGGCTAAATGGGTGGCCTGTTTAACATGCTCAGCCTTGAACAACATGCTCAGTTCCTTCACCAGTGAAACCTGAAAAGAGAACTGTAGTGACCATTGAAATCTTTAATTCATAACTAAGTTGGTCAGTGGGTCAAACACTGAATTGATGGAGGCTCTTCCAGGATAACAAAATGCCACCATCATAGGTCATGTTGTGGGACTGCCCTGCTATTTTTCTTTTCCACACAGCAATGTAGAAGGAAGAAGATTATGGGGATATGCAGACTGCCCCTATGCCCTTAGTCCATCCCCAACCCAGCCTTTCCCACTGGTGTGCACAGCCTCTATATTTATAGCAAGCACAGCTGAAAAATAAGCTGTGTAATAGATTTAAAAATAAAATAGGGGGTTTACCTGGTGGCAACCACATGCCACAGCTGCAGTCTGGCCTTTGCAGGGCACAAAAAGTGGCTCCTTTTTGTGTCCTGCATAGGAAACGATAGCCTAGGCACCATGGCGCCTTGGCTTTACAGTGCTCCTTCAGTGCTGTGTTGTGTCGATGCAGTGCCAGAGAAGTGCCGTGAAGCCTTGTGCCATGTGGCTGGGGCATGCATCATATGGACGCTATGCCCTGACTCCATCCCCAACCCAGTCTTTCACACCGGTGTGCACAGCATCTGTATTTATAGCAAACACAGATGAAGAATAAACTATCAAGATCTGTGTAATGGATTTAAAAATAAAACTGGGGATTTACCTGGTGGATATTTTGGTCTTTGCTTCCGGGCATCTGCCAGGCTGCCTAATCCTAATACCAAGGCAATCATCAGGAGCCAGAGCAAATTGCAGTTCATGTCTAATTGGGATCTTGAGTTGTCAGATTTATCAAAGGAATTCCAGATCAATGGTGTGTCTGGAGAGGTATGATTTATTTCCTGTGAAGAAAGGGTAAAGAAATTAGGGCTTTATACTAAACCAGTGAATCCCAATGTGGGCAGTACACCTCCCCCGGGGGCTGGTGGAGAGATCCAGGGAGGCGGTGAGGGAAAGGAGGGCAGCAGGGGGACCTTCAGCCAAAGTATTGGTGCACAAGAAGGACAAAGGGAACCATCAGCCTTTAAGGCCATGGTAGGGATGAGGATTGCATGAAACTTCTTTTCAGGGTCCCTCAAAACCACAGCACAGCCTCATTGATCACTTTGTGGGGTGATGTCTTCCACTCTTCACCTACCTGTGCAAGCTCATTCCCTTAGCCACATCTTTCACTAGTATTGGTGGTGGCAGTTGGGAAACTTGCAAGGATTGGAAGACGGACATTGTTTTTGTGGCCCCAAGTGGCACCATTTTGGGACAGAATGATGGACTGGAGCAAGAACTTAGAACATGTGGTGGCAGAGAAGAAGTGGCAGCAAAAAAATGAGCTTTCAAATTTGGGAGCTTGCTTAAGCTTTGTGAGCTTTGATGGGACTTAGCTGGCATTGCTGTTCCAGCTTTGTTTCATCAGACAAGATGAGAGAAGAGATAACAGAAGAAACAATGTTGCTGTATGTGGGAGAGGGCACTCGAAGCTCTGTGGGGAAGAAGGGGAAGAAGTATTAAGGGTCAATTCTTGGAAAGAGTCGTTTGTCTTGGAGGCGCTCCTGTAGTTAAAATAGTTCCCTTTCCCTGTCCACGCCAGTCTCAAGTTTAGAGTGGCTTCTGTAAACCACCTATGGACACACTGGCTGCTCCCTTTTACACACTGACAAAGAAAAATTGAGCATGGCCCGTTACAGACGGGCAAAAAGTACATACTAGGTACCTAGGGTTAGGAAAGGGCGTCCTTTCCGGATGCCCTAAACCTAGTATGTACCTAGTACATACAAAATGGCGGCGCCCATTCTACATGGGCACTGCCATTGGGACGTCACAACCGCGCTGTCTCCAAACAGAGCAGCGCAGATGTGACGTCCTGGTGCTGTGCGAGGGCGCCTGGGGCGCCCTTTTCACAGCACTGGAAGGAACTCCGAAACGGAGCTCCTTCCAAGTTTGTGTCACTGGTGCAGCCTTTACACGACTGCGCCAGCGACACAAATGAGAAAAGGGCCTTTCTCTTCGTCCCCACCTCTGTTGGGTGTCCTTGGGGCATGAAGTCCCAAGGACACTCCTTTCCAGGCCACGGGGAAGCGACCTTTTGCCGCTTCCCCGCGGCCTGGAAAGCAGTGGATCGGGGCCTCAGAGGCTGCCGCTGTGCCAGCTGAGGCCCCAATCCGGTGGGAAAAGGGGCAGGAACAGGCCACCCCAAAAGGGCGGTCTGTAAACCGCCCATGCTTGCTAAATAGAGAGAATCTTCTCCGTTTGCACCTGTTCACTTTGGGAGCAGCAACCAAGCAGCTGACTAAGCAGCATCTGAGAAACCTCTTGCATGCTCTGGCCTTTGCTGGAAGAACAGCATGGGTAAGAAGCTTCTCAGTTGTTGATCTGCCAGTTGCTCAAATGCTACACTCAGGGTAACTGGGTACAAAGGGAGCAAAGACTGATCAGCCAGTTGAACAACACCCAAGAACCCTCTTGCCCGGCCGGCCTTTACCACAGGACCAGCACAGGCGAAAAGCTTTTCAGTCACTGCTCTGGCAGCTGCTCTGTTTCTTCTCCCAAGGTGATTGGATGCAAAGGAAGCAGCGACCTAAACTGGGTTGTTATTTGCAGTAAACAGTAGACCTAATACCAAGAAATACACATGGGGCAGGGGTGTGAGGGTTGTTACCCAAGATGAAAGGGTCCAGTAGTTGGAAAAGGTTTGGGGACCATGTACTAAGTGAAAAAACCTCAGTATAAACTCAAAACTAGTGGCAGCTCCCTGCATGCATGTCTGCAGAATGGTGATTCTGCTCTGGGCTTTAGCATGAATTTCAAATGAGCTATGTAAACTGTTGAACCTATTTGGGAGACAGAGCTCCTTTAATGTCCAAATTGAAATCCAGAGTAAACTTACCATCTTACTTAACATGGAAGTTGCAAGCTGTTACATCCTCTTGTGGTCTCTATTATATCATGCATACATGCATGATATAATCTTTATCACAAACCAGTAAAAACCTGTACTCGAGACACAGTTAATCTCAAAGATGCTTACAAGATCCTTTTGCAGTACTGGAAGGCATGTCTAGGATCCACAAGCAAATAACAAGCCTTCATGTGCTATTGATAGTTATATTTTATTCTTTAGAAAGGTTTTATGATTATCCTGTTTTATAAAAAGCCCAATGCATTTTGGCCCCTATATTAGGGAGTGGACTTCTTCAAGGGCTACACTACAAATAAACATCAATATTAATAATAAAATAGATCTCAAAATTTAGAGAGGAAAAACATATATTTCTAATTAAATAGATATAAAATCCCAACAGTCAACATAAATTCTATTTAATATATTTTTAAAGAAAACTCATATACATACCACTCAGTCTATCAACAGCAGAAATTTCTGGAGTTTGCTAAAAATCTTCCTTCATATAGCTGAACTATTAAACAATAAAAAGGGGGACAAGGCTTTTATACATTTTATTCATTTCAACATTTCAACAGATGATCAGAAAAAGGAGGAAGAAGGGTAAAGAGACTGTGGTTAAAAAAACGGTCAAGGATGTCTGATGCAATATAGTTAGAAAGCAAAATCATTAGTAATGCAGGGTAACTTTACTATAATAAAGGGAGGAAATCTAGGTCTTCATCTTCTGGCATCAAAGAATTCAGTTTTCAGATCTAATCTGCTTCTTTTCTTAGCAATGTTTTTTAATTATGATTTTCTGTCTTTTCCAACATCCAGAACTTAATATCAGTGGCAGAGTGGTCAAATTCCCCAAAATGACTTATCAGTGGTGCACCCACTCTTCCACTGTTTATTTTAGACAAATGTTCCCCTATAATGCCTTTTTAGGAGTCTTAATATTTTACTCACAAACATTTTTTGCACTTATATTGAACTGCATAGACAACAAAACTGCTGTTACATGTGCTGAAGTGGGTACTCACAATAAATGCAGTAACCACAGGGTCTTGCTGCATTAATAAAAGTGTTTATGGGCCTATACAGATGGGTGGCATGCAGCTGCTCCTGTATTGGCCAGATCGGTGCCACAGCAGCCATATACAGCAGCACCGATCCGCTCTAGGCAGCTTTCTGGAAGGGGCACCATGATGACACCCTTCCACGCAGTGCCATTTAGGTGCCATGCATGATGTGCATCATCATGGCATGCGCCGTGTAGATGGGCATGTGCCAAGATGGCCTGAGCGTCTGGATGCTCAGCCCTCACTGTGCCTATAAGCCAGCACAAAGTGCCGGTCTTGTATTGTGTCCTCAAGCAGCCCATTGCCTAACACGTTAGCTGTCCTTTCCCTCTCTAACAAATAAATGTTTCTTGAGCTCTGGTTGCAAGTCGTGTCTGCTGGTATTCTTAAGAAAAAAGAATGCTAGAAAAACCATCCTCTCCCCATATTTGCACCAAAAACAAGTTGCCAAGTAGAAACATTTCTCTAAGGGGAACAGCAAAAGTAATGTTACTCAATATGTATATTAGTCATGCTCAATACTGAGGACATTTTGGAATTATTTGGAATGTCTTGGCCAGATTTGTTTAGAAGGGGTTTGACACTGTATACTCCTGTGGCTGAGAAAGTGTGACTGGCCAAGATCAACCAGTGGGTTTCCATGGCTGAACAGGAATTTAATCCCTGATCTCCCAGATCCAGCATTCAGACCACTAAAACCATGCTGGTTCTCATACCTACACACACTAATTTTGTAATATTAAAAAAAAGTTAAGAAGGCATGAATTTTGCCCTATATAAAAAAAGGTGAGGAGAAGAGTGGATGTAAATACAATGCGCCCTTCCCTTACGTGGGGATCCGTTCTGGACCCCCACCCCACCCCCCACGTAAGGGAAAAATGCATATGCGCAAGCCCCTTTAGAAGTAATGGGGTTTGTGCTAGTGGCGTGCCACGGGATGCACACTGTGCATGCGCGCCCCATTACCTCTTCCTGGTGCGCTGAGGATTCTTCCGGTACAGGCTTCCAGCATATGCTGGAAGCTGCATAAGCCTCACCCACATATAATGTGGGCACACTGTATGAGAAAGAAAGGATATTAATGAATTCAGACTTTATAGCTATGCACATTCCAACTCAGTACAAATTGTCCTCTTTGAAGTTCATCATAGTGTAAGGTTGTATCTTCACCCATCATGCTTAGGTCAATGCCATGTGTAAAGATCTAAGGCCACCTAGCAAGGCCATGACTGAAGCCACATCCAAAGCTGAGTCTTCCCAATTTGTAGAAGGAAATTCACATGGGAAGGGGAAGAAGGAGCAGAGGACTACTCCATGACCATACACAGTGTTCCCAATATTCCTTCCATGATTAGGAGATTGGGATTATTACACATGTATGGATGCTGAACTTTAGATGCTTCCGGTGGGATCCAAGAAGACAAACCTTTAGATTTTCTCCTTCCCACTGCATCAGAATGTTAGGAATTAAAAGGAGCCCTGGTGGCGCAGTGGTTAAATGCCTGTACTGCAGCCATTTACTCGAAACCACAAGGTTGCGAGTTCAAGACCAGCAAAGGGCCCAAGCTCGACTCAGGCTTGCATCCTTCCGAGGTTGCTAAAATGAGTACCCAGACTGTTGGGGGCAAATTAGCTTACTTGCTAATTAGCTTACTTGCTGTTCACCGCTATGATCTTTGGAATAGCGGTATATAAATAAAACAAATTATTATTATTATAAAAGCGGAGATATTGCAAATTTAAGCAACATGAATTTATGCAACTAAGGTAATCAATACAGAGTAGGAGACATGTAGAAATTGGATAACAATATTTGGCATAAAGAATAAACAAGTTACCAATACAAAATAAAAATGCATCTGAAAGAGTAGAGACATTTGAATAAAAGTGTTTGATCTTCACAGATGCTTATTGGGTGCTTAGTAAGGAAGTAAATATTTGCTATTTTAATTCTTGAAAGAGCAATGAATAATTTTAGCAATGTTTTTCCTGCCGCAAGAAGGTATTTGAAAACTGTATACGTTTTGAAGACTATTCATAGTTCACAACTTATTCTGTGCAAAATTCATGTATAATCTTTTTGTTTAGAAAACAGCATTTTGTGTGCCAAAAAAGAGGTGTTTTCTGCCTCTCAGGCTGAACTCAACTCAGAGCTAGCCAATAGAAATCAAAAGATACCAATGTTACTCAACTAATTGCTAGACTGTGGGTTCATTCAAAGTTCTGGCAGATCAGAAAGGTGCCACTATCTCAGATGATACCAAGTATATAGTAATTTTGAGAGAGAGAGCTAAATCTGAAATGCAGAAATAATGCAGTTTGTCACAGCATTAACTGTCATGGCTCAGTGCAATGGAATTCTGGTATTTGTAGTTTTGTGAGATATTTAGCCTTCTCTGTCAAAGAGCTCTGATGCTGGTAAATCGCCTCTCAAACATTGAGGAAGCACACATGTGTGAAAGCCTCGCATGCTTCCTCAGTGTCATGGAATCATCGGCGCCCCTCTAGCATCACTGAATTGTTCCGATTAGAGGGAATTTCCTCTGAACACAAAAAATTCCCGCTCCCCGAATGATTCAGTGACACTAGAAGGGAGCCAACGATTCCCTGATGTTGAGGAAGCATGCCAGGCTTTCACACACATGCACTTTCTCAATGTTTGACAGGCGATTTACCAGCTCTTACCCCACTGTAAGTGCTGATTTGATCATCTTTATTGTCTGAGCACCATCAAAATTTCATGAATACATGTTGTGATAGATCCCAAAACACACTGCAGAAATAATCCAGTCTGAGACCATTTTAACTGCCCTTGCTCAATGCAAGGGAATTCTGGAAGCTGTAATTTTGTGAGACATTTAGCTTTCTCTGTCAGAGAGCTCTGGTCCCACAATAAACCACAATTCCAAATATTCCCTAGTACTGGGCCAAGGCAGTTAAAGGATCTCAAACTGGATTATTTCTGCAGTGTGTTTTGGACCACATTATCCCAGGCAATGGCATCATTTCAGATTCTGACCAGTTAATTGAAATAGCCAATTAAAAAATGGTTTCTCATCCAAAAGACAATATTTGAGTGTTGGTGGTCTGGGGTAACAATGTGTGGAAATGGGAAACTGTGGAAATCTTTCCATTGCTATCTTATAGTTACTCAAGCATATGTGTAGAAAAGTAGTTTAACTGTTCTGTGGTTACAACAAACCACAGCTCCCCTGTGTTGTATTTTTCCTCAACCTTGAGCAACAAAAAACTGAGGACATGTTAATGAACAGCCTCTCTCTTTACCTGCAGCTTCCTCATGCAGTGCAGAACCATATATTAGTAGGTACATTGGCCTTGGGCAACACACGCCACATTTGTTTTAAAAGGTATTGCTTCCACAAAACCAAATATGTCTCAATTTCAGCGTCACTCCCTTCACTTCTAAGCTGTCCTACTATTGATTCTAATATAAACAAATTCATTAAATAAATAATGCAATGAATTTATTCATGTAGTAAAATGAAACTGAGCATTTCCAATTATGAGTCTCTCTTAATAAATTTCTCACAATAATTGAATTTAAATACAAATATAAGTAATTCATTTCAACACCAAAACTTGGCTAGAGTCAAACTGTAAGTGATCACTAATGCATTGCAAGCATGTACAAAGTCTGCACATCACAAGGCAAATGAACTACAAGTAAGCAAGAAATGCAAGGCAAGAAATAAGATTCTAATTTGAGAAGCTAGAGGCAGACATTTATTTATTTTAACCCTAACACTTTTCAAGGTTTTTTTTTCTTTGACAATAAATGAAAGAGCTTGGTACATTCACTCTTACATTGCTTAGAACTTTCTCACAGAATGTGTAACTTGCCATTTTATAATATGTCCATCTGCTTTGTTATATTTCTGGATATGTATTTATGTTTCTACTCACTTCTTCATTTGGTTTTTGTGAAAATGACTCTTCTAGACTGGTTTCAAGAAATGACATTTCTTCTTGCTATATAGTTTCCTGGGGGTTTGCCAGTTGTTCTTGCATGTGCCTCTACATAGGACTTTATCACACATGATGAATTTCTCTTAATTTCAAATGAAAAGAAAGTGGGTCCAGAACGCATTTACGTGAATTCACTAGTTCAGCGAATTTACATGAATGCAATTGCTTTCGAACTGGCTTCCCATTGCCTGAAAATAGTATGCCATTGCCCGAATTTGTGTGTGGTAGTCTATCACGCAATAACGTTAAACCCCACGATTGCGCTTGGATTGCCATTGGATTATACTTCCAATTTCCCTTTTCTGATAAACTCCTTGGTCCATAGAGCCAATCTGCAAGACCTGAGCAGAGCTGTTGATGACAAGGTGACTTGGAGTTCTCTCATTCATAGGGTCCCCATAAGTCAAAGTCAACTTGACGGCAGTCTGCTCATGATATGTCTGCTCATGATATGTCCAAAACACAACAATCTCAGTTTAGTGTAAACCACACCTGAGTGTTTTTCTTTAAAAGAAAAACCAAAAACATTTGGAAGAGACATATTCATATCCAACAGGTTGAGACAAAGAGACTTCCCTTGATAAGAAGGGCAAATTTTGTCTTCTTTAATTTATTTTTAAAATATATATTCAAAGAGTTATAGTGGAAAAGTGATCTTTCACTAATACACTATAGTACTATACGTCTCCCTAAGAAAAGAAGACAAGAAGAGAACAGAAGGGAAAATATTGCTCCAAAATAGAATTAAAAAGAAACTCACTTGCGAATGGGAATGAAATGTTGCAGCTCATGCTGAGAATCGCCAGAAAAGATTCTGGGACAATAGAAACTCCATCTGCCTATTTAAAACAGACAAACAAACACAAAATTGTAGCAACAAATACCTCTCACCACATTTGATTAAAATGAAGACGAGTTGATGAGAACGGGACAGATAGGAGGAAGCAAGTGATGATTAAGGGTCTGTAGAGATGGGTGGCATGCAGCTGCTCCTGTACTGGCTGGATCGGGGCCACAGCCATGGCCACCACATGCTGCTGCCCTGATCCGACCTCCAGAGAGCACAAAAAGGAACCACAGAAAGCGGCTGCTTTTTGCGCCCTCCAAGGGGTGACATAGTCATAGCAGCACGGCTTTATGACGCCCCTTCGGTGCTGCATCATGTGGATGCAGCACCAGGGGGCGTCATCATGGTGCATGCCATGTAGACTGATGTGCACCAAAATGGCACCCTAGGGGTGGGATTACAGCATCCAGCATGTGGACACTGCACCGTAACTCTGCTCACGCAACGGCCATTGGGCCTGTCTGTAGGCCCTTACTCCCAGAAGGCTAAGACCAGTAGTGTCTGGGGATCTAAGGTATCCTGTGGCCACCACAGGTTTTTTTTGACACCATAAAAGCCACAGATTTGGCCACATGGAGCTGATATGTGAGCAGAACAAGTCACAGGGTGGCTGCAGCCCAGGGGCTTCATATTGCCTACTGCTATTCTGGAACTTTGTGGTGAACCTCTTGGAGGGGATGGATGGATAAATATCAGTGAAATCTGTTTCCAGTCTTTGTTAATGTGGTAAAAAGCGAGTTTCAGTATGCCTCTTCTGGGCCTCAGGAGAATGACAACACAAACAGGCCCTCTTGTATCACAATGACAAGAGTGTTTGTCCCTTCACTACCCCCTCCCAATGTAAAATGCTGCTTCCAGGACAAGGGAAGCTCTTGACTGGAGTAATTTACTCTCAAACTGTCAGCTATCCAATGAATGGATTGCACACATAATATGAGACTGAAAAATGAAAGCGACCAAGCAACATAAATGGCAAACTTCCTGAAAATCTTCATAACATTCAAGAAAGCAGGGAATCAACAATGCTGTAGCAAACAGAAAGTAAAAGGTTTCAAGCTCTGGTTTTTACTCTTTCCCTTTGCCTAAAAATTTCCTTTTGTCCTCAAAATATGTTTTTAAACCTGGCTTGATTCCGTAGCTGCAATAGCTTTAAGAATAGTAACAGCATTTACATTTCTATACCACTTCACTCTGAACTAAGCAGTCTCTAAGCAGTTCACAATGTGCAAGCCAATTGCCCCCAACAAACTGGGTACGCATTTTACCAATCTGTGAACAGATGAAAGGCTGAGTGGACCTCAGGACTGAACTCACAATATTGTAGCTGCAGTACTAGCACTTAACCAATGTGCCACCAGGGCAGGTTTTGTCCAAACTTTTAACTTTCCAATTTAAGACTTATATAGCCTGCCTTTCTTTTACAAGCTGGATGCAAGGCAACTTACAACATGTTTAGGAAGGGGGGGGGGGGGGGTTACAAGAATAAAAGCATAACAAACTATATTTTTAAAAATGTAATTCAATGATCTCCAACATTAAAACACAACTGAATAACAAAACAATGCTGCATGTCATTGTTTAATTATGATGTATTTTAATCCTACTGAATTTTAAAAATATTTATCTTCATTTTCCATTTAAGTATTATAGATCTATATGTGATTTATTCTATGTTGTACTTTATTAGTTCACTTATTTGTGTTGTGTGTCAATGGCTATGGCCTGAACAACAATGAACTACTAGTACTGTATCAGCTAAAATCTTAACATATTAACATATCAATAAATATTTAAAAAGTGCAGCATTCACCCATTATATGCCCCATTTTCACAGCCAGCCAATTGGTGAAAGTCCACCTGAATGAGATAAAAACAAGATTTAATACAGAATGAAATTCAGAAAACCAAAACTTCTTTTACTGGATTGGAGTTATGTCCTTCTGAAGGATATATGAAATGGCAAGGAACACTATATAAATTTCCAAACAGTCAGTGTGTGTGTGTGTGTGTGTGTGTGTATTAAAAAGGCTTCTTGAAAATAATAATAGGGATGGTGACAGGGACAGAGGAGGAGATACTGACACCATGTGGCTGCCAATATCACAACTGCCCTGGCAGTGACATTTCTAATAATACGTGGGCCAAAAGAGTCTTTTTCCCCAAAGTCCTTTGGTGGGCCAAGTAGCAGATAGCACAGAAATTCTTCCACATCTTGCACAAGGGCAATCACTGGCCAGCCCTTGATTTGCTCTGTGAAATGAAGATTGCTGCAGCTTCCTTGCAGACAATGGTCCAAAACACTGCAGAAATAATCCAATTTGACACCACTTTAACTGCCAGGGCTCAATACTATGGAATCCTAATTTATTGTGGCACCAGAGCTCTTTGAAGAGAAGGCTAAATATCTCACAAAACTCCAGTTCCAAGAATTCTCTAGCACTTAGCCAGGGCAAGGCGGTCTCAAACTGGATTGTTTCTGCAGTGTGTTTAGGACCATTCTGTTCATACTGTCAAGATCAGACCTGACAATATGAAGAGATCATATTTTTTTTTGGCTTGAGGTTCTGGGAGTTGTAGTCCAAAAAAGTAATGTTCCTAAGCTCCCAGTTATGTCCATAGTAATTAAGATGAATTGAAAATGAGCTGCAATTAAGCACATGTACTCAACTCTTTTATAGGGAACTGGAATGCCATAGCTACCTTCTTGGCTTAACTACTGTTAAGAGCCTTTGAAAAAACAGTCCACTTAGTCTCTAGCTATACTGACTAAAATCTGATTTGACCACACATGTACATCTATGAACAAGCTGTGAAACACATGGAAGGTAGCATCGGGAAATGTCTTCACAGTGGTCACCCATTAAGTAGCCTCAATGAGACCACTGCCTTGGGTGGTGGAACAGGAAGGCCAGTGGATGAGGGTCAGAGTATCCATTCTGACCACTCCCCCCTCTTTCTCAACAATCACAGTACTTGGAACTTTGCTGCCTATTGAAGTGACCTGAGTCTGGTCCTGCTGAGAGCATCTTTTTTGATGCTCTCACTACTTGCCTGCCAAATGGGAGGAATCAATGAATTTTCACCTTGCCTTTCTCTCCTATTATTTTGCAGTGACTGCTGCTGCCACCACCCAGAAAGTCAATACCAGCTGATGACTAGGTGTGTGTATGGCGGTGGGGAATGAACTGCTATTGTCAATGGACTTATGAATGGAATTGCTGTGTTTTTCTTTTCATTGCTTCCAAACTCTGATGCAGTGCTGGAGAGGAGGCTAACATGTTTAGCAGCCTCTCTTTTAGCACAGAATGTGCCAGAGCAGAGCTTAGAAGGAACAAGTTACGCATAAATAATGTAACAAGTGGAAACCCTTCTGTTGTTCACATAATAGGGTCCTCTTGCCATTGACACAATAGGGTTCAGATCAGGAACTCTGTACATGTTAGCTAGGCCTTTAAAGCAGGGATGGGGAAAGTAAGCACACACACCCAAGCCACCTGCCAGGTCCTCTCCCCCAAAATTTGAACAATTTTTAAAAGCAGTATTTCACCTAGAAATTGTTCAGAAGTGAAGGAATCTGTCAGCAAACCTGCCATGGGCCATGAGGTTAAATATTGGCCAATGCAATTGCCTACCCCATGTTTCCCAGATGTGAAGCTGCTAGAGGGAAATCCTAAAGAGGGAGCAAATGGGCTGAGTCTTTACTATCTGAGGTTTTTACCTCCAACAAAGGTAAAACGTTTTCTTTTCAAATTGTAACTACATTTGGCATGTTTTACCAAATTAACACCTAAAACTTTCTTAACACAAAAGCATGGTGCCTTCTTTTGAGAAATTTAATGTTCTCTGTCTAATGAAGCAGGTTGTGTCCTCACAATGAATGGAGACATCTTGGATCTGTGAAGAAGTACCTTTTTGTATTGCTAATGGAATTCAAATTTTATCTCCTGAACTTTGAAATACTTTGCTCCTATTGCCACATAGCCATAAGAAGGAGGGACCTGCCTACATAGATATCCCTCTGCACTATCTCAACACAGAACAACACATCAACAGCACCTTGAAAAAAAGTAGGCCTGTGACTTGTCATATATATTTTTTTCCCTGTATGGTTTTCAAAATCTTTGCCTGATGAAGAAGCCAGTGAAGCTTCAAAAGCTTGCATCATGTATTTTGTGCATTATGCCTGTCTGGATAAAGGTATCATTGTTTTGTGTATTTTGGATGTTACAGTATTTTACTTTAAAACAATGTTTAATATGACCTTAAGTGGTAACTGTAATGGATTGCAAAATGGGAGGGGGAGTCCAGAGCATTTAAAAGAAGAGTACAATACACAATGCTTTTCTAATGCTATTTAATACAAGATTAGCTTTCAGAAAGTTGATACAGCCAGGGAAAAGGTTTTGAAATACATTTTGCTTTCTAAAGAACAGTAGCACCAATTAACAAAATAGGTGTGAAGCTGATTAACTGACTAAAGGTCAAAGGTTTTGTGTGTGGGGTAGTGGAAACTGGGATATGAGCACTGTCATCTTGTGAATGGAACAGGAAGGCACCCCATCCCAGAATGATGGAGTGATGCACCCGTTCCCCAATTCCACCCCAAGCCCTACAAAGTGTATTTAAGATAAATGTATTTTAGTACAAATTATCAAAGTTTAATACAAGCAATAGATATGGCTTAACCTAATATATCTCATATCAAGCAAGAATAACAGATAGAAACTGGCAGGGGGAACTGGAGCACAGGATATAATGGACTGCAATGCCGCAATCTTTTCTCTTCCAGGGATTCCACTGATGGTGTGAGTTTCCTGCTTTCATTTCATTTCATTCCAATCATCTGATGGGAAATAAAAACAAAATAGTTTTAGAGAATAGAATGTCTAGCGTGAACTATCAAGAACTTCATATAGCCACAGAGTCCTTCCTGCCAGTGCAGGACCTCTGAGAACTGGTCGTCCAACCTGTGCTTATTAACCTCAAAAGAATAATAATACACTATTGCACTTTTGAACAGTTCTTAGCAGCAGGATCCTCCTGATCCATTGGTTCAGGTCTTACTCTTTGGAGCAGCAGAAAACAAACTTGTTCTCTCTTACATGTGACAATCCTTCAGCTATTTGAAGAAGACTGTTATATCACCTTTTAGCCATCTTTTGGCTAAATATACCCCTCCCACCTCCTCTTAGTCTTCTTCTATTTCTTGACTATTGTGTCCATTTTAATTGATGACTGAGACAAGGAATGGGGCTCAACAGACTGGCAGTTTATGCCGGCCTGCACCTGAACTAGAGCTTCCTTAGGGCTGAGCATTGACATGCTCAGAGCCCTACTTTCGCCACCAGCTGCTATCTTGGCACACACCCATCCAGACGGTGTGTGACATGATGACTTCCCTCATGTACAATGCCCAAACGACACTGCGCATGAGAGGTGTCATAATACCATGCTGGGGCCCTTATGGCACCCCTTCTATGGCACAAATAGGAGCTGTGTTTTGCAGCTCCTTTTTACACTGGGTTGGGGGTGTGGCATGCAGTTGCCACGTCCCCAACCCAGCATTTCCAGGGGCGGCATAAAGCCGCCCCTTACCGGGCTGTCTGTACAGCCTCATTGTCTGCCGTCTTAGTTACCCTCCTCTGGACATGTGCCAGGGTGTCACTCTCTTTCTTCTAGTGTGGTGCCCAGAACTGGGTCCAGTAGTCCAGAACTCAGATGGAATTTCATTGCTTGTTTGAGTAATCATTATCATATAATATTTCCAAGTAATGCACAGCTGATATCATTAGTGACATGTACTGATATCCTGATGTTTTACTTTTGACAAACATATTGTTCCTGTTCATCACTAATGAGAAGGAGGAGGAGGAGGAGGAGGAGGCGGCAGCTAATTATTTAGGCATACCATAAGGTGCCATTCTATACCCCATACCATTCAACATCTACATGACACTACTGTACTGCGAGAGATCATCTGGAAGTATGAGGCAGAGTGCTATCAGTACATTGATGACACTCAAATATATTTCTCCATGCCTTCAAAAATAACATCAGGTTTTGGCAGTGTGTCTCCTCTGAATGAATGCCTGGAGGAGGTAATGGCCTGAATGAGAAAAAATCCAGACAAGATGGAGGTGCTAACTGTCAAGGGTCTTAACCTGGGTTAGGAGGTAGGTCAACTGATTTTGGAGGGGTTACACTTCCCCTGAAAGACTGTGTTTACAGTCTAGGGCCCGTTACAGATGGGCACGAAAGTACACGCGGAGCGTGTACTAGGATTAGAAAGGGGCGGTGCTTCCGCACCCCCCTAACCCTAGTGCGCGCCACCATGAGGACGTCATGACTGCGCCGCCTCTATACGAAGCGGCGTGGACGTGACGTCCTCTCTTCGCCTAAGGGCGCATAGTGCGCCCTTAGTGTGGAGCAGGAAGGAGCTCCATTTCGGAGCTCCTTCCTGGTTTGGTCCGCTGGGCGCAGCCTTCAGACGCCTGCGCCCAGAGGACCAAAGGAGAAAGGGGCCAAGCGGCCCCTTTCTCCTCCTCCCCGCCGCCGCGGGGTGTCCTTGGGGCTTGAAGCCCCAGGGACACCCCTTTTCAGGCTGCAGGGAAGCGGCCTTTTGCCGCTTCCCCACAGCCCGGAAGCTGCGGAACAGGGCCTCAGCGGCTGCTGGTGTAACCGCTGAGGCCCTGATACACCGGGGAAAGGGGCGGGTGCAGCCCGCCCCAAATGGGCGGTCTGTAACCCGCCTAGGAGTGCTTCTGGATCCATCACGGCAAGTAATAGCTAAGATAGATGTCCCAGCCAGCTGTACCTGTTCCTAGAGCTGAATGCTCTAAAGGTGGCAGTGCACATGCTGATAACCCTAAGACTGGGCTTTTGTAATACGTAATATGAACATTGGGCTCTTTACCAATTCAAAACCTTCAGTTATCTCAAAACATGGCAGCCAGATTGGTTACTGGTACATCTAGGAGCGATCATATTATACCAATCTTAAAATCACTCTACTGGCTGCCAGCTACTTTCCTGACAAGTTACTTTTAAAGCCCTACCTGGTTTGGGTCCAGGTTACTTACAAGTTTACCTCCTCCTGTATAATCCGCCCCATAAAATCAGGTCCTCTAGAGGACATTTACTCCAGTCAGCCAGCACTAGATTGGCAGCTGTCACAGAGAATACTTTTACTTCAGTTGTCCCAGACTGTGGAAGGACCTGCCGGATGAGATTCGACAGCTGAGTATGCTGTCTGAATTTAAAATAAAATTAAAGACTAATCTCTTCTAGTAGGCTTATCCAAATGATTTGTAAATTATGAATTTTAAAGTATTGACTTATTTTAATATGTATTGGTCTTATATGTTCTTTTAAACTGATGTTATGTGTTTTTAACTGGTTTATGTGTTTTTAACTGATGTTATGTGTTGTATTTTGCTGCTGTTCTTACCCAACTTGATCCATATAGAGAGATTGGAAAGAAGAAATCATCATCATCACCATCATCATCCAAAATGAAAATATATTTCACAACAATGCATTACTCAAAAATACTCACCCATGATAGTAACACCATTTGGCATTTGGGATTGCACCGCTAAAACAGCATCCTTTTCTTAGGCATGTTTGTCTAGATATTCCAGGATATCCGCAATCACGTCTGTTTTGTGGACGTACGTTACAGTTTTTACGTGCTATTCAGGAAGAAAAATGAAAAATTCAGAAGTCATATTAAATGCTGCTTTCATTTTTTGTTCAATTTAATGTATGTTGTACCTTATTTCAGGCA
>NC_056524.1:71703013-71710054 GCF_019175285.1 Sceloporus undulatus
GATTCTATGATTCTATGATTCTAAATTATATTATGCTGCTTTCACTGTTGATATGGTATTACCTTATTTCTGATGCTGATATGAAAACCCTATACCCTATGAAGAACGACTTAGGGAGCTGGGGATGTTTAGCCTGGAGAAAAGACAGTTAAGAGGTGGTATGATAGCCCTGTTTAAATATTTGAAAGGGCGTCATATTGAGGATGGAGCAAGCTTGTTTTCTGCTGCTCCAGAGAACAGGACCCAGAACAATGGATTCAAGACATATGCTGGCATTTTGATAGACTAAGGGAGAGTCTAGAGAGAGGCAGCATAGTGTAGTGGTTTGGGCACTTGACTTTGACTCTGGAAAGCAGGCTTTGAATCCCCAATTGGGCACAGAAACCTACTGGACAACCAGTCTCAGAAGGCGCAAAGGCAAACCCCCTCTGAACAAATCTTCCCAAGAAAAACTCATGATATTGGGGTGAACTTGATGTGCAGAAATTGCATTAGTTCTTGTGCATGTCTTTTTGGCTTTCTAAAATGCCTTCCACATGAAGCTGCTCCAATGGTTCCAATGTTGGCTTGCGTCCCAGCTGAGGTAATTAAAGGTAGTTGACCAATGCCATTTTTATCACTTCCTTTTGCATTTATCATCCCAATATCACTACTGCATACGCAGGGAAATTTGGTAGCATTTCCTAATCAAAGATATATTGAGATACTTGAGGTGGAGTACGTCTGGCAATGTGTTATCTGGATTCAGTACACAAACATTAATTATAGTATAAAATGAACCCAATTTTGACTCTTCTTGATTTCATTCCTTTCTTTCCAAGGGTTTCAAGTCACCATGGAACAGAAGGGGGTCTGGTTACTGTCCCTTATTTTAATTTTAGGACTCAGCACACTTATTGAAGGGGACAAAGCTCCACGTAAGTAGTTTTACTCAAGATTTGCTAATATGGGCAGGTCGGACAATGCTATATTACAGAAAGTGAGACAAACATTTCCTCTCAGCTCCATAGCTAGTATTTAAAATTGTATGGATGAACCTGCATGTACTGTTACTCAACTTTAAGGCTACACCTTAATGCTAAGAGAAGTAATGTAGATGTGCTAGAGTATGCAAGGGTCTAAATGCTGGAAGGTTTTTATTAACTGGGACAAAGGTATCACCTGCTACCCCCCTCAAACTTCCTTGTTCTCTCTGAGTAGAGCTGCAGTCCACCTTCCAAGAGAAGAAACTGATCTTCCAGAAGTTATATCTTATTATAAACTCTTTCTATTGTCATACAAAGTGTTTAGGGATTGTTTGGTGTTGAACAGGAAATTAATATCCTTCAGCTTCACAAGGCAATTTTAAAAATATAGAACTGGTTTGTAGAACATAGCTGCCTGTATTTTCTGGTTCTTTTTTTCATGGGCAGCTATGGGAATGCATCGATATGTTGAACATCAACATTTGGGTCCAATATGTGAAGGAAGGTAGGCTATAAAGCAAACCAATCAATCAATGAAATTTACCAATATGCCACATGTTAAAAAAAGTAGAATTCTATCCCTTCAAGAATTAGGAATTAGAGATTAGAAATGTAATTGGGTAATAGATATAAGCAATGAAAAGAGGTTTCTGTTCCCATGTAAATAATTAACATATTCTGTTCTTCACATAATCATACTCTGATGGAGAAACTTCAGTGAAGAAGAGGGCAGAGGACATCCCCAAGGATGCATGCAGCTCCTCAAGGCTGTTTTTGAAGGACCCAATCCCCTTCACATTTCCCCAAATCACCTTTTTCCTGTCAATAAATAAGATGAATTGATTCTACTGGAAGTCTCTGCCTTTGGGTCAACTTTGACTCATGGTGATCCCATGAAGGAGACATTCCAAGACCCCCTGTCTTCAACCGCTCTAGATAGTTCTTTAAGCCTCCTAGCCATGTCCTCCTTGACTGAGTCTATACTGTCTATCTCTGTTTCTCCTACCCTCCATCTTTCCAAACATTATCGTCTTTTCTAGTGAGTCATGACTTCCCAGGATGCAGCTGAACTACAGCAGCTTCAATGTGGTCATCCTGGCTTCTAGGGAGAGCTCAGACTTGATCTGTTCTAGTACCCATATATTTGTCCAAATATACACATTTATTATGCCTTCTGTCACGTGTTTACCCCAAAAAGTTAAGTTCTAGTCCCTATGATTATCTTCTCTTCACATGTGAGATGTTCACAAAAAGAAACTCCAATCAAGCATTGCTGTTCTAAGATGAAATAATTCTAAGACAGCTGGAAACAGACATTGGCTGATATCCTACACACAGCAGGCTGAGTGTAACACTCCGCCTGTGCAATTCCATATTCTCCTCACACTACAGCAACTGTCAAAACCCAAGAGGGGTCTTTGATGCTGCTGTTGCTGCTTACTAGTGAGTCAGGGAGGGAGAGGGGAGGCAATTCAGATAATGAAGAAGCAGGTGATCTCAGGTCAGAGGGGGAAAGAAACACTAATGTACTCTACTCATGATGGAGTGTGCCCTCCTTTTCTTCCCTGCATATTCATTGGCTTGCCCCAGCTGCCCTCCCTTCCCTCCCCACCAGTAAGCAGCAGTAACAGAACCCTTCCTGTGGCTTGACAGCTGCACTGGCGAATAGCTGGCAAAGCACAAAGGGCTAGAAAATAATGCCCTTTCTTCATCCATAAAGCCTATGTGTGTGTGTATGTCATTAACAATAAGTTGTCCATTGTGTGAGTTTAACAAGTTTAGTATCACTTTTTTCATTTGCTTTTACCAAAGAGTGAATTCATATTTAGTCAAGTATCTGAAATTAGGGAAAGTGTCATTAGTTGAGACTGCATACAAACAATACAAATGCTAACCAGAGTTTTTGTTTTCAACAGCGGAATGCCGATGCCACATAGATCCAAAAACTAGAATGAACTGTGGACCTCCTGGGATCACTCCCCAGCAATGCAGGGATGCAGGATGCTGCTTTGATTCAACTGTTCCAGGAGTACCCTGGTGTTTTGCTCCAGCTCCACCAAAACGTAATGTACCTCTCTGGAAAGCTTCTGATACACACACACACACACACACACACACACACACACACACACACACACTTGCATTCGGGTCAGTGTGTGTGTGTGTATGCCTTCAAGTCACCTCACTGTTTATGGCAAACCTATGATTTTCATAGCGTTTTCTTAGGCAAGGAATACTCAGAAGTGGTTTTGCCAGTCAAAAGGATGGATATACTTTGTTATCAGAAAGAAACTCATGAGATAGCCTCTTTCAATCTCAGAGGAAGACAAAGGCAAACCCACTCTGAACAAATCTTGCCAATAAAGCCCTGTGATAGGGTCACCATAAATTGGAAATGACTTAAAGACACACAACAAAGGTAAAACCACAGTTTTGGCTCATGCTTCATATAATTAATGATGACATGTACAGCTCTGTACCGGAGGCATTTTTAAAAATTACATCTATTCAGCAGTTTTGGTTATGACAAACTCTTTAAGTACAAAGTATCAGGCATAAGCAAAAATGACCAAATACACAGTAGGTGAAAACCAGATGATCTTTAGAGATCTGCCTCAGAACATGGTGCTCTTAATGAAGCAAAGAAAGAAAAAGAGAACTTTAACTTATGCAGCAAAACCAGATGTATCTCAGCCTGCATTGCACTGTTTGAAATGAGGGCTGAGTAGCAGCTTGTTGGGCATGAATCAACTCAGTGATGAAATTATTAAGAGTTCACATCTGCAGGTTCAAGCTACAGCTATCCTGCATTATAGAGACAATAAAAAAGGCTTTAGCTTTGGCTTTGCCATGCAGTCCTGTCTGCTTTCTGGAAGATGCTATCTGAGATTATGCAAGCATGGCAACTGTCTCCCTTTGCATAGGTGATACAGTAATGCAAGAGTGATGTAGATGGAAACACTGGCACATTGCAAAAAGAGGATTTAAAGAATAATGTAGCAGAACCAGAGTTCACAAGGTTAAAGCTATAGGACTTTTTGATTAGTAAGAACATCAGGCACATCAGCCAGAGAGAGTCCAGAGGAACCAAAATGGTGAAAAGTCTGGAAACTATGCCCTATAAGGAGTGGCTCTGAGAACTGAGTATGTTTAGCCTGGAGTAGAGAAGGTTAAGAGGGGACATAGTAGTCATATTTAAATATTTGAAAGGATGGCATATTGAGGATGGAGCAAGTTTGTTTTTTGCTGCTCCAGAATCTAGGACATGAAACAATGAATTCAAGCTACAGGAAAAGAGATTCTAGCAAAAGATTAGGAAGAACTTCCTTATGGTAAGAGCTGTTCAACAGTGGAACAAGCTGCCTCAGTGTGGTGGAGTCTCCTTTTTTGGAGGTTTTAAAGCAGGGGCTGGATGGCTATCACATGGTCAGATGTGCTTTTATTGTGTATTCCTCCATGGTAGGAGGTTCAACAAGATGGCCCTTATGGTCTCTTCCAACTCTATGATTTTATGATCTGCCATCACCCTTGGATTCTTCTGTTCCCTATGCGTTTAGCTACAGTTCCCACATCAGCTGGAGGAGAAATAACTTTTTCTCAGCAACAATGTATTATTTTGTTGTAATTCACAGTATTTTAGAATGGCTTGTTCTTGAGTGGACAAGACCCATTAGCTTTACAAAAGACCTGATGGAGGTGAAAACTGATATATGTTGTTAATTGTTTAGATTACTATAGTTACCTGAAGTAAGGGAGCTATTTTAATCTACATATGTCATGGGTGGCAGGACATTAGTAGTCATATTCCAAACAGATGTGCAAAGTCTGACATTGTAAGAGGGGTCCACTAATCTTATGATATTGCCCCCCCAAAAAACAGTTAAAAAGGTATGTCCTGCAGAAGTGAGAGTCAGAAAGAACTGTGGATATCCTGGGATTCCTGCTGATATATGTGAGAGCAGAGGATGCTGCTTTGAATCCAGACCTCCTGCTGTTCCATGGTGTTTCTATAAAATCCTAGTACCCGAAGGTAACAATTTTTTCCCCTCCTCTCTTCAGAAATGCAACAGATTTTTGTAGTGGTATGCATGACACTATTGATGACAGCAGCTTATGACAAACACCTATTAAACTAATTTTTTCTATGTTCCTCTTCTGTTTTATGGCCTTGCTTTTGGTTAGAGTATGTATAAGGTAGGAGCATTTTTCTATTAAGTAAGGACTGAGGACTGAAGAACTGCATTGCCCGTCTGCGAGACCCAAAAGAGACACTCACCCACTGTCAACCTGCATACCACCCCTCATTCCAAATGACAAATGTTGAAAAAAAATATCTCCTCCTCCAATCAGATAATGGCATCCTCATAAAGGCTTGCAGGTCAGAACTATTCCAGGCACTGAGGTTTCAGCATCACACCTGAGACTTAGGGAAAATCCAGGCTCTGATAAAAGCTGGATGCACAAAAACCAGGCTCTCGTGCTGGCCAATTGGCCATAATAAAGTATTTATTAATTATTTATTTATTCAACCAGGCTCTGATAAAAGCTACAAGGTTGATGTTACAACGGCCATCTCCTAAGAATGCTGTTAAGCATAATATATTATGTATCAGCTGAAACTGCAAACTGACTCTGCTGTTTGGCATAAACAGTCTCAATTAATCTTCTGCTGCCCACTGTTTTAGCTGGTTTCTTTCTCCTCCTCCCACTTTCCATGTATCCTCACCTTACTTCAGTTTCTAAAATTGAGTTCAAAGTACAAAAGTGGTTTGCACTCCATTAACTCAGCTGGGGAAAAGGAGAGGAGAGGGCCAGCTTCTTGTCTTTCTCAGTAGGCTCAGGGAAAAGCAAACTGTTGGAAGCTTTTTTGTTCTTACTCAATAATAAATTTTGCCATTTCATTTACACCTTGATGTTGCTTGTCCAAACATGTCCTGGTTTTCATCTATGAAAATTTGGACAGTATGTACTACTCAGATAAAAAAAAACACAAGTCTAACAAATGAAGAAATACATACTTTTCAAGCCTGTGGTCTTTCCCATGTTTCCATATTTTTGCTTTAAGAGAAGAAGCTCCAGGCTCTGAGAAACCTTATACTGTACCTTGGTCTGTGGTGTGTGTACGCTACTGCCAATCTTGCCATATTTTTCCAGGCATTGTTTTAGATTTGTACAGGGACTTTTTCAAACTAAGAATTCATCAGTCTGATGGTGTACTGTTTTGAAAAGAAAGCACTGTGCAGGCCTTTTTTAAAAAGTGGATGGTCCCTGGAATGCGACAAAAGTACCAATAATACCCACTAGAGGCTTTAGGGGGATGCTACTGGCAACTTTGGGGTTAAATATTCCCCCTAAAAATTTGGTGGTGGGGCATGAGGATCTTTATCCTCAAAATCAGCCTTGGGGGCCACATTCAGCCTATGGACCATAGTTTCCATGCAACTGATGCATTTTTAAACGGCTTCTTTTCACTGCTTTCCAGCTTCTAGTCAATAGCTTTTATCTAGACAGTAAGCAGAGTTTTATCAGGTTATCTGTAATGACTCAAAACAATCCCATTCAATCTCTTCTCTGTTCTGTTAGGATTAAAATATTTTAATAAAATTAAACAAACAAACAAACAAAGTAGACCACTATAAGTCACTCTGACAAAAACCTGTGACAGGCTACAAAGTTGGATGTTGCTGTGCTAAAGATTTCAATGAGAGAAACTTGCCATTATTTTTCCACGCTGATAATTTTTTGTTGCTGATTTGATGTGGATAGAGAAAAGACCTGGTTCTTATACGTACTTCTTTTTCTGTTCTTTGCAGAATGTTGAAATTATGCTTCAAACAAGGAACAATTTCACAAGGAACTAACTACTCTGCCAAAAGAACAATTCAAGCAAGAGAACATTGTGCTTCATACATTGTGCTCTAATAATTCTAATAAACTTTGCTTTGTATTCACTTTTATTTACAATAACATCATTAGTCTGAAATCCTGTATACAGTTACCAGAGCTACCACTGAATTCAGTTGTCCTTGCATCTGAGGAAACATATATAGGACTACATTATACTTCACAGATTTTG
>NC_056524.1:71713054-71751573 GCF_019175285.1 Sceloporus undulatus
TTTTTATAATATGAGACAGAGCTGGAAGGCTTTACTTATGACTGAGAAAGGTGAACAAGAATATTACTGAACATAGTTTTGCCTGACAACTTAATTTGAAGAAGGCTTCCACTACCCAATGCTTGGCAGATACCCATTTTAACAAGCATGGTCAATGGTTCCAAATTTTGAGAGCAGCGTTTCAAAACATCTGAAAGCCACCAGGATGGAAAAGGCTGAGCTAAAACAGAAGTGAAGCCTTCAGTACAGTCTAAGACCTCCTTATCATTAACTGCTACAACAAAATGAAATAGACAGTATGTTCATAAATTCATCTTAAACATTTTATGGTAATACAGTCGGCCCTTCTTATACACGGATTTTTTATATACGGATTCAAGCATACACGGTTTGAAAATGTTCCAAAAAAGTATAAATTTACCTTGATGTTCCATTTTTATTAGGGACACCATTTTGCTATGTCATTATACTTAATGGGACTTGAGCATACACGGATTTTGTTATACACAGGGGATCTTGGAACCAAACCCCAGCGTATAACAAGGATCCACTGTATTGCCCTTACCTTCAGTATCTTAGGTTAACATTTTAAGAGCTTATAAATTAAAAAGTAATAATAGATAAAATTTTCACTGTATTGGAGTTTCTTGAGGCTAGAGACCATGATGAGCTTTCTTCTCTGCAGTCAGTTTGCAGGATATAATTTCACACCCCAGTCCATATTTTTACAATGTTACATTTGTACTCCACCGTTCTTTCAGAGAGATCAAGACAGCATGCATGGCTCTTCTCTGCCAATTTTTTTTAATCGTAGCATCCTTGTGAGATAGGTCAGACACATCTTCCAACTCCCACATTGGTTTTCCAGCTGTTGCTCCACCGATTTGTTAGTAATTTGGGGAAGAACTAGAGTAAAAGCTTGTAAGAAAACTATTACATGTCATATCCCTAATAGATCTATTTGATGTAAAATCATGATCTACTTCATGCCATATATTTTTCTGCTTGGTTATTGGACATCAATATAACTCTAGCCTTGGAATTACTTGTTGATTCTGGGCTGATCTCAGTAGCCTAAAATATACATTTTGAGTCTCCTCTGTATACATTCTTCATTATTAATAACACTGAAGCCAAAGTTTCTCCAACTGAAGAAGAAAGAAACAGCATCAGAGGAAACCTAAAATGTTGAAATAATTGATAATCATATCAAATACAAAGTATGTGTGCACATCTTCAGACCAAGTATGTATAAAAAATGGAGAGGCCAAAGAAAAGTAAAAGTTGTAATGGCACCAATTGTCAAAAATTGGTATTTTTAAGACTGGGGCAATGAGGCCCCAAGTAATCCTTTTCCCCAGCAAAATGGTGCTTTCCCCTAGGGGTTCATGCATCAATAATTTCAGAGACTTCAGGAAGAAGGATTGCAGAAAAATACCTGGGAGGGTTTTTTCTAAACTGGGGTGAAATGATAACAGCATTAGTAACTAATAACAAAAATAAATGGCATTTATGCCGCCAAGAATGTAATAGTGATGGAAACAATATTCAAAAATAATGTAAAGAACGGTAGAAAAACATCCTTCTTGTGTGCCAAGAAACCCTAACAAGAAGAATTTTGGACTAAGGGGAATCTTCACAGTTTGGGACTTATTCTGTACAGAATTTGCTTTATATAGGAAGCATTTTCTGTGTAGCAAACAGCTTTTTCTGCACGCAATGTTTTTTTCTCTGTGCAAAACAACCATATACGAATTTTGTGTAGAATAAGTGAAGTCCTTAATTGAGAATAGTGTTTGAAAACGACACCTTTTCAAAGACTTTTTAGCAGCAGGAAGAAAATTTCTAAAATTACTTTTTGTTCCCTTCAAGAGGAAAATTAGTGAAGAATTCAATTCCTAGAATTCAAACATTAATTGTCTATTCAGTGGAAAGAGTGATAAGGAATGTAATGAACATCTCATTTGCAGTAGCATTCTAAGCTGTGGGAAAAATTGATTGGACAGCGAAATCCTTTACCCCTTCCTTCTGCAAAGCAACCAGTCTAAAAGTTTTCCATTTCCATTCTTCATACTAAAAAATTGTCTTGCTTTTCTGAAGGTTCGAAGCACCATGGGACCTTAGGCAAATACTGATAATGTTCATAGCAGCATCCTTTTCCCAAGCATTCATCAGCAGAGATGCCAGGATAACCACATTGGACTCTTTTCTTTGGTGCCATTCCACACATCTTAGCACGTCCTTCAAAGAAAAGAGAGTTACAAAGTGGACTTTATGACTCCTTTTTAAAAAATAAATAAAAAGTGCCCACAAGTTAATGAGCAACTTAGAAAAGGCTGTAATGTATATGAAATTAGAGCAAAATTGTTTGAAGACAGATAGTTTACAGTATGTAAGTTGTGTATACACACACACACACACACACACATTAACTGCAGCCCATCTACTGGCAGAAGCAAGGAATTTCTTGGGTCTTCCTCTGAGAGCAAAGAATGTGGGCCATGGCAGACAGATCCAGTGGCATCCCCACACTGGGTTTCATTGGGTGCTGAGTGCAAGGGCTTCTAGGGGTGGCACACACTCCCGCCCCCCTTGCTGCCCTGTCCTTATGCTGATTAGGAAAAGGAGATGATGGTAAGACAGGGAGTGGCATGGGAGGGTTAGGAAGCATGCACAAGGATGGAGAGTGGCATGCGAGGTACAGGGAGTGGTCCATGGGTAGCAGCGCCAGGGAGCACACATGGGGATGGTGCACCTCTTCTGGGGTGTCACTTGGTTCAAGTCACACCACCGCACCCTCCTAGTGACACCACTGGACAGGTCTGCAACTGTGTCACCTTTGATGTCAGAACCACTACCCCCCCCCAAAAGAACACATTATAAAAGCATTAAAGGATAAAGAGTGAATCCACAGCCTCCAAAATCTGTGCACCACATGCAAACTTAACCATGAGTCAGTCCCATTCACCTCAGTGGGGCTTACTACTGAAAAGATGTATAGGCTTGCACTATAAGCAGGGCGGGGCGATAATGTTGTACAGATGAAAAAATAATTAATATAGGCTCATGTTAAAGCAGCGGTTCCCAACCTTTGTTGGGCCGCGACCCCCATTCCAGGCGAAAGCCGCCCGCGACCTCCCTCATTGGTTGTGAGGCGAGGAAGGGGTGGGACCCAGCGGGCTTTGCGGCCGGATGTCCTGCCCCTTTCCAACCAATCAGAGAGGCCACCGGGGAAGAAGGGGGTGGGACTTCTGGTTGCAAAGGCCGCTGGGGCTTGAAGTCCCATCCCTTTCACTTTCTCCTCCCAGGTGCCTTCGAGGGCACCTGCAGGGAGAGGGCAAGGGGAGAAGGCAACCCGGCCCTCTCGCCTTCTCCTCCCGAGTGCCTTCAAGGGCACCCGCGGGGAGAAGGGAAGGGGAGGAGGCGACCCCGGCCCTCTCGCCTTCTCCTCACAGGTGCCTTGGAAGGCACCCGCAGGGAAAAAGGGAGGAGGGGGAGGCAGGGGGGAATCCCAACCTGGTGACCACCAAGAAGAGGTCACGTGACCCCCAAAGAGGTCGCGACCCCCAGGTTGGGAACCCCTGTGTTAAAGGGTCATGTTATTTCAAAACTATTAGTTTTGTGTATTGAATTAGAAATTATTTTCATATAGGAGATAATCAATATAATTTTATTGTTCTAAGAAATTCAAGTTTGATAATGAATAGATGATATCTTGCAATAAGTGATGCAGGTTCTTATCTTTTTCCAGTTCTTTGCATTCTCTTTCCTGAGAACCTCAAGAAATTACTAAGGGTCCTACATTGCTCTTTTCTTGTGGATGCTGCCTGCCCCTTTGTTTCATACATAGGTGCTCATCACACTAATTATTTTGTTTTGTCCTGTTGAAAACCCACTTCATCTGTGTTCATGGAGATAGCTGAATGCTGACACCATCACCATATTTGTTCTTTATTGGCTTAACTTCCATTGTTTTCTTTACTACACTTTAAGTTCATCAATGTTGGCCATTCACACTACCCAGTTTGCCTCCTTTATTGGTTTCCCCTTATTTATTTTTAAATAAATAAATAGCAATTAAAGCATGAGAACACAACATTATTTCACTACTGTGTTTTTTAAAAATAAAATTAATAATAATTTTTAAAAATCATTTAAAAAATAACACTGTGTATGTAGTAGCACAGGAAATCAGAGGAGAGACCATCCTTATTTAATAAAGGCATCTGAATAATGACTTCCAAAATTTAACTGGTCAGGATTGCACCATTATCACACTATTTTACAAATCTATAAAGGATTTCAAGAGTGTAGAGCATAGGAAGCAGACCAAGAAACTCAGCTATTCTCTTTAAAAATCTTGTTCTTCTTACTAGTTACTGAACCAGAGCAGAAAATGAGTTATTTAACAGTTTATTTCCTGCATGGAGAGGGGGGGAAATCAATGTCTCAACCACTACAGCACAACAACATTGGGAGAGCCACAACATCATCAATAAGACTGAAGCAAAAGTGAGATTAATATACTTCTATAATGATATAACTGTACCATATGATAAGCATCAGACCGTATCTTCCTACTATAAACCATTTTCATTATTACCTGTGTCAGAGAGAGATCGAAAGCACCATCGAGTACTAACAACATATGAATTAAAGCAACATCCTTTTTCTTGGCATTTCTCAGCTGTGATGCCTGGGTATCCACAGTCTTCTCTTGCACTCATGTCCATGAGACAGTGTTTGGAAACTGTTTAGAAGAGTGAGACACATTATTGCTCTTCACCTGTTATTTCCTCAGATTTGTCTTCCCTCTGAGTCTGTTAACCATCTAATCAAATCTATTCAACTATTTATTTTTGAGCAGGAATAAAGTGTGAATTTTTAGAAGCTGTTAGCCCACAGGTGGGGAAAGTTAGCCTCTTCAGATGTTGTTGGCTTCATCTCCCAGGAGTGACAGCCAGCAAGATCAGTGGGAAACTATTGTAAAGACTGTGGTCTAAAATATCTGGGGAACCCAAGATCCTCCATCCTTTGGCTTAGGCAGAAACAAATAATGGTCAGTCAAGGAATTATGCCAGCTTCTTCTGCCACCCCCTGAACTCTACTTCATATGTACCTTCCACCATGATGGTAGAAGTCTTCATTGGGATTGACTGGGATTTTAAAGAGACAGGAATGGTTCCTATCTACTAGTGATCTGAACAGTTCATAGGATGTGTGAGGCTTTGGAATGATAGATCAAGTGCCGTTCCCTGCCCCCCCCCACCTGTTCTCAGATATCATGACTGTCTTTGTAATGATACTATTGATTGTTTGCTTTGACCATACTATCTTTTGTGACACCAGCTTACTCCTATCAGAAATTAAGTTAGCAGGTTTCTGTATTGGCCAGAATCTAATTCGTCTTGAGTTATTGGGGAAAATCAGAGAATGTTAATATAAAGTCCTTACCATTATTTACTGGTGGATGGAAACACATAGATGGACCAGAAACTGTAGGATCAAAACAGCACCCAATTCTTTTACACCTCTTACGTGAGATTCCTTCATAACCGCACTGCATCCTTGCCTCTGGTTCAATCATTTTCTTTGCATAACGAAGTGAAACTATAGAAAAGGACATCTTACAACTCTGCTTTTTAATTAATAATCTCAGCTAACAGCAAAGTATATACTTGGGTTGAGTCCAGATTTAGACAGAGAGTTGGCTTGTTGAAATTTTAACACAATCCACTGTTGATTTCTACCTGGACTAAGAAATAGCCTACGGTTAGCTTAAATCCCACTTAGCAAGAATGATGTAAAAGAGAAGAAACGTAAGGCTGCTTCATAAGGAATGCTGGTAGTGTGGCTGCCTTTGTGTTTATTCATAATAAACCCCATCTCACAATTTTCATAATAGATAAAGAAGCTCATCACATGAACCAGAATAGTCCCTTCAATCTGAATAGCTCTGTCTGAATGTCTCACTTCCTTAGTTTTTGGGAATTACAGAATTTAGAAGATTTTTTTTACAGCTTCCAAATATTGTCTTGTCTCTTAAAAACACAAATATTTAGGAATGGTATCATAATGATCCAATTATAGCACTGTATACTATTGTAGTAAGGTCATCCTCCTTTACAGAAAGACTATGACATGAATTGCTTAACAGTATAATACTGTGTTATAACACATAAACTCATATGGGGCTAGTATGGATATAATGCTATCAATTAAATCTCTTTTTTTACTCTTAATCACCCAGAAAGTTTTTAGAATCTGCCTGCATTTTTACCAAGCCTTTTCCCAGAAAAAAAAATACATGGTGTGTCTAAGATTTTTTTTCTTTTTGTTTCTAAAGTTGAGCATGTGGTGAGGCTGAAGTTCTTAAAAGGCATTTGGTTCTTCTAAGAAATTCAACAAACACACAGCACCTACAATGCATTGCTCATATTTCACAAACGTGGATTAATTAAATGACTAGTGGTGCTGCCCACCTTCCACAAAGCATTACCTCTTTCTCCAGAAGGTTTGAAGCACCACGGGACGTCGGGCACTGTTGAATCAAAGCAACATCCATTTGCTGTGCATTCCTCTGCTGTGATACCTTTGGAAGCGAAATCACAGTTCTTTCGCTCTTTGACATCCATTAGACACTGACATGCATCTGTTGGAAGAAACAAAAACATCTGGGTCCAAGTCTTCAGATAAATACCTCTGAGACCTCTACAGGAATTGTTTCTAAGTAGACAGTGTAGTGTAGTGGTTTGAGCACTGGATTACGACTCTGGAAACCAGAGTTTAAATCCCCCCCAACAATGGAAATCCATTTGGTGACCTTGGGCAAGTTACATTCTCTCAGCCTCAGAGGAAGGCAAAGGCAAACTCTCTCTGTACAAATCTTGCCAGTAAAGTCCCATGATAGGGTCACCTTAAGGTCACCATAAGACAGAAATTCTTGAAGGAACATAACAATAACAAATATACTGTAATATTGTGCTGTTAAGTGACTGTCTGTTTTCCTTGATTTTCAGTGGTTTATTCTGTTTTTGAATATATTATAGTCTGATGTACACTAACACTGAAAATAACACGTCCAATGATTTAATCTGATCATGTTGATTACATGGAATATTTCATTGTTAATGTTAACTAATAGGGTTTATATAACCACATTTGTCACATGACAGCAAAGTAATCAAATATGTAGTGGGTATTGAAATGAAAGCTATGAGTTGTATCATGCGTTGAGCATATGGGTAAGCAAATGTGGAGAACCTGTGGTCCTCCAGATGTTGTTGCACTACAGCTCCCATCAGCTCAAGCCAGATGGCCGGTGCTCACATCTAATGGGAGTAGTAATTCAGCAACATTTGGAGTGCCACAAGTTCCTCTGGTAGAGTAATCACATTATCATTTAATACTCTGGCTAAGTTGTACTTTAAGGTGAGATAAGCAATTGAAGTCTAGAAACAATTAGATGCTAATATACCAATTAGACCCTAACATACCAAAAGATAAAATGCCTGCAGGGTATTGTCTATATGACTGGTATCTTACACAAGGCAATAGGGTTTCCTTTCCTTCCACTGTCAACATGGATGAAAAGCTGGCCAATATTTGTATTGTCAACAGAAATGATGATAGACAGATAGGCTGACAGACAGACACATGCATGCATGGACATGTGCATGTATACATAAAGATAGTTATAGAGAGCAAACATGAAGTTTTTAGTTGGGTAACATCCTATTTTCAATTTACACTGGATTGTATTTTACTGTTAATTTGCTAGATAGTATAGTTGGTTTGATTTATTTATTAATAAATAATATATACTTACATGGTGGATGTCCTTTACTCTGGGGACAGAAAAATGTTAAACATATGGCAGCAACAAATAGCCAATATGTCTTGGATTCCATTGCTATATCCAAACTGGAAGTTTAATTCTCTTAAATACTACCAATCTAAAATGAAATATATACTATGTTAAATATGCCCATTTCCAGATACAAATAAATATAAATCAGCTCATTTCTTTGTCATCTACCAAAAAAGGGAGGAAAACAGTAAATAGGAAAACAAATGTTCATCTTTCTTTCATCCCTTGTCAGTAGTACATTTTTCTCTACAGTTGGGAGTAGAGTTATATACAATGCGTTGACAGCAAGTTTCTCTTGTCTGACTGCCATCTCTCAGTGGGTGGCTTTGCCGCTTGAAGCTCAACATGTCTAAGACTGCGCAGCTTCTTGTCTTTTCACCTAAACACCCTTCAACTATTCCTTTTCTGTTCTGTCGATGACACTTCTATTCAAATGGTTCATCAAGGCTGCGTCTTGGCTTCATTTTTGAACTTCTCTGGTTTTATTTCCCAGATCCAGGTCACCGCCAAGGCCTGTAGATTCTTTCTCCACAACATTGCCAAGATCGTCCATTCCTCTAGCCTCTACTGCAAGACTCTAGTCCATCCCTATGGTTTTGTGACTAGATTATTTTAACCTCCTTCTGACCGGACTTCCTCTTTCACACCTCCATCTCTTAATCTCTGTCCAGTATTCAGTGCTGTAGTGTCACATCCGTCACCGCTTTGACCATGTTTCACCTCTTTTTATCGTCCCTTCATTGGCTCCCCTTCCCCTTCCGCATTCCGGTACAAGCTTTTATTATTGACTTTCAAAGCCCTCATGGATTGGCCTCTCCTTACTTATCTGGACCTTCTTTCTCCTTACATTCCTACGCACCCTCCGCTCTGGTAGTCAAGGTTCTCTGTCACAGTGTAGGACTACCACTGCCCCCCTCCGATTCGTCCCTTCTCGCTTGCTGCCCTTACTCCTGGAACCTTCTTCCCCACAGCACACCTCCTCACTTCTCTACCCAGTTTCAAAACTGAGATAAAGACTATGGCCTGTTACAGACAGGCCAAAAATAAAGCTGCTTCGAGTCTTTGGAGATATGGTATTTCAATGATGCATGCGTCCTAGAGTCCAAAAGCCACACCAAAGCTGCACCCAGTCCTTGATTGGCGCGTGGCTTTGGTGCGGCTTTTGGACTTTAGGATATACATCATTGAAATACCATAGTGGTACCCGGGTACGAATGCGCCGCCTTACGAAATTTCCGGGTTACGAAAAATCCATAGAAAAAAACTGTTCCAGGTTCGAGGTTATTTGGGTTACGAAAAAATTTTGGTGTTTTTAGCGCTTTTTCGCACGAATCGCGGCTTTTCCCTATAGCGCCTATGGCTTTTTCGGCTTACGGGATTTCGGGTTACGAACCGGCGGCGGAACGAATTATTTTCGTAACCGGGGTACCACTGTACCTCCAAAGTGCCTCGAAGCAGCTTTATTTTAGCCTGTCTGTAACAGGGCCTATATGTTTAGAGAAGCATTCCCAGAGGCTAGCCCCTCTCTGACCCAGGAAGCCTCCTTTTACCATAATTAAGATAATAAGAAAACAAGCTTCCTCCAGTCCATCTGCCTTTGTCCAGGCCTCGGAGGTGGAGAACTGCTGGACCTGATCCCATTCCCCACCACCCTCCTTCTCCTTTTGTGTCATGTCTTCTTAGATTGTAAGCCTGAGGGGGAACCGTCTAACTAAAAGATTGTATGTCAGCGCTGTGTATTTACGCGCTTTATAAATAAGGTTAATAATAATAATAAGACTGTGAAAGTCCCCAAGACACATAATTATTTATGCCCTATATGACATATATAAGCACTTTATCACACTGAAAGGGTCCCATAAAGTAAACCAGGCCCAACACTGCACTAGCCTAAAGCTAATCAGTTTTTTCTTTTTTTAGCAAAGACCTAGCTGTGTTAGTCTAAAAAATCCTATACAGTGCTACCTCGGGTTACGAATTAATTCGTTCCGCCGTTCCGTTCGTAACCCGATAATTTCGCAACCCGAAAAGGCTTTCGTTAGCGCTTTGCGTTTGAATTTCACGCCGAAATAATTTTAACCGAAAAAAATATCGTAACCCGGAACAGTTTTTCCAATCTAACTTTCGTTTCTCCCGGAAATTGTTAACACGATCATTTCGTATCCGGGGGGCACCACTGTATAAAGGGATCTTGTGCACCTTTGACACAACTGAAAGAAAGAAGATGATGGCATGAGCTTTTGATTCCTGTGTGCATGCTATTTTGCTTTATTGTTGTCATGTTCATTGTCACACCAAACAAGATAACAATCCTTAAAGATCACAATTTACTCAGTTTTATAGCCATAAAGCCAAGCCCTCCCCCCCCCCAAAAAAAAATGAGGGTGCAGGTTCAGGAGATACAAATACGTTTATGTATATGTATGCATTGTTTTTGTGTGGCCTTCAAGTCGTTTTGACTTGTAATGGTTCTAAGGAAAACCTAATGGAATTGGAAAGGAGAGGTCCCAGGTTTTTAAAAAAACAAATATAATTAAAAAATATATTTTTTAATTTAAAAATTTAAATCTTGATTCTTTTTTTTAAAATGTCACATTTACTAATTTCCACTTTATCGAATTTAGGGTGGGTGGAGTAGTAGATTTGCAATTAATGTATAATTTTGTAGTTGTTTATATCACAAGTATTACCATACATTCAGTAATATTGGGGAATTATGATTTGTGAGTACTTCAGTAAAAAAAAACACATTACTAAGGATTCTGTATGGCATGGTATGGGAAGAGATCAATGGGGGTAAGTGACACCATGAGTTACTGCTCCAGGTGACCCCAACCCTGGTGACATTTCTGGTGAAACTATTACTTCTTTAGCAGATAGATGGTGTTGAGTCAGCCTTGAAAGTGTTGATAAACTGTTTGGAGAATTAAAGGATGATCTATTCAATGATTACTACTTCCCATAAAGCATTTACAGCGGCGGCCCCAAAATTATGGAACAACTTACCGGAAGAGATCCGTCTTATTACCACACTAGAAGCCTTTAAGAAGGCATTAAAGACGGGACTCTTCCAGCGGGCATATCCACCCAACCTGCTATAGTTGAATATTCCCACTCTAATTTGATAATATGGAAACAGATGACGATTTAGATGCTTAATTCCCGTACTGCAATACTGCTGGTTGATTAGTATTGTATTGTATAGTATTGTTACATAAAGTTGTTTTTAATCTGTTGTGCACCTTGTAATTTGTATTGTTGATAATGATGTGATCCCGCCTCGATCCGTAGGGAGAGGCAGGAAATAGAAATAAAAATTTTATTATTATTATTATTATGTACATGCAGACTTTTGTGTTCAACAGCACGCACACATACCCTCCAACTGTCCCCATTTGACACTGACAGTCCCAATTAATTCTGTCGCCCACTTTTCCACCTCCTTTTAAAATACCACTTTCTCTTTCCTTCTCTCACATTCTCCCTTTATCCTTAATTGGACTAAGTTCTTCAGTTTCTGCAAACTGTGTTGGAATTGCAAAAGTAGTTTGCACTGAATTAACTCAACACAGGGGAGAGGAAAGGAGGGAATAGAATTTCACTTTCCTTGGAGGCTCAGGTAAAAAACAAACTATGATAGCCTCTCCTAGCATGTGTATTCTTTCTTATTAATAACTTTTACCATCGTGATCCCACTTTGACATTGCCTAGCCACATGTGTTCCAGTTTTCATCTGTGAAACATTGGAAAAACGTGTACACATTCCATGGTTGAGTACAAGGTTCCATGTACTGAGATGAGAAACATTGTAATATTGATCTTAGGATCAATGTCTGTTTAAAAAAAAAGGATTAATGTTCCCATACTCATAAATAAACCTACCCCAAAACATTTCAAAATTATATGAGAAATAGATTTGAAACATCTGACATTGGCAGTTAACATAAATGAATACATAGACGAAATCAAGAAACACTAAGAAGTTTGTATCTTACGTGAACTGCTGAGATGCTTGACATATGTGGCTTGATTCTGGTGCCTGCAAATATGGATGCTGGAGTAACACAGGACTTCCTGTCTTCTTCCGTCCCAAGTATTACTCCTTATATAAAGGCTCTTAGTTTGCAGATCTAGCAATTGTGATGTTACATCATGCCTGAGCTGAGCATGCAAGCATAATGTTTTAAAGAACAAAGAACAAAGGGCTTGTTTATACATGATCGTTCAGGCCTTGGGCAGAAGCCCAAACCTCCCAAATAATTTACGTGTTGCTTAGCTAGTTCAATGTCCCAGTATCAGATACTATAAGAACTTTTCGTAAAACATCAGGGTTTACAATCGGGGGTGGCTGATGCCATGACATACCAAGGGAGGCCATGATCTTTGCCATTGGCCTGACATCAAGATTCCACTCAATTTCCTTCCGGTACAACATCTGATCAATAAATAAATATACAATCTACATCACTGTATAAAATGTCAAAGTTCAGCACAAAGCTGTTGCCTGACAGAAAACTGTGTGGACAGGGAATTTGATAGATTGCCTTCATGGCTTTATAAAAGTTGCTTCAATTTGCAATGTAAAAATTCTGTACTTTTGAATGGCAAAAAATCCTTTAAAATAGGACTGCAGCCAGAAGGCACCATAGCAAGACAGACTTGTCCTACTTGTTCACAGCCTTTCATGGTATGATATAGTGAGTGATGATGATATGAGACATCAGAGTAAACTAGTGAGCAAAAAAGTTGTTACCCAAAATGCCAGGGTCCTGGGAGGGCACCACATTTAATAGTCAATGGAGGAATTTTATTAGCTCAAGTGAAAGCAGTTGAGAGGGCTTGGGCCACTAAAGTAGGGAGCAAACCTATGTATAGTGATTGCAAGAAACAGAACTCCAGAGTGCAAGTTCCAAAATACTGTAGATTTATTTATCAATCAAAGGAAGTCACCATTCATGCAAAAGCACTTACTCCTGCATATATCCAAGAACTAGTTATATAGGAAGTGGTAGCAGATAGTAATTTAAGGGGTTGCAGGTGGCAATACTGTAGCAATTTCAGATGTGGAGCTCCAGTCAGGTGACACTGAGAAGTGAAAATGGCTCAGCAAACTGCCGCAATGCTGAGAAATCAAGCAAGATACCAACAGAGTGTCTGACCTTAAGCAAGACTGAATTGCAGGCATATTTACAGGGCAAAACCGGTCCTGGGGCAGAATTCAGGATTGTGGGGTAGCTTCCAGGAGAAAAGAATGAGAAGGGAAATCATGAATGGCCAGACAATCAGTGAAAGGAGTGTTGTTCCCAGAAGAAAGCGTACTTGGACTTCTGTTCACAAAGTCTATCACCTTATCTCTCTTATCAGTGATGGGATTATGCAGATTCTGATCTTGAGCGTTCTATCCTTTTCTACATGCTCTTGAGCACCTTCATGCTGAGCTAACTGGATCTCCATATACGGTAAGGCTGTTTCCCTGCACTGAGGCACCCTCACAGCTACATGCTCTAAACATCAGTTTTAATATCACCTTGATATTAAAAAGAGAGGGGTACAGGGAGGCTAGACCTTGGGGTAACAAAATTAACATACTATTGCCTTTGAATTAAATTGATCATCAGACCAGTCTGTGCTATAGATTCTGACCTACACAAACATCCAACAAACTGGGTAACAAAACTAAGATCATGGGATATTGGCTTGTATGTAAGTTGACTCCATGGAATCCATACTGAAGACTGTCTAAAATGAAGATAAACTGTCTATTTACCAACTGAGACATCTTATATAGAAAAAGGTGAGTGAGGGCTACAACAACACTGCTAAAACAAAGGCTGAGATTCTGCAACAGTGCATTCAGACTATAATTCTTGGCATGTGAAGCTCCCTGCAACTTCCCTCCCGCATGGCAACTTTCCAGCTCCAGGGCTGTTCTTATGTCTGTTTATTGGACAAGATGTTAGGAAAGAAGGAGATGAAACCAGACAATCCTCTCTGAACATCCAGCAGAGTGACCTTATTTCTCTTCTAGAACTGCAGGTGGGAGTGCCCAATCTGCCACTGCTTCCATCCCTCCCCTAGCCAGTAAATGGACATAACAGCAACCCTTGGCATTACAGCAAGATATGTGGAGAAGGTTGGATGTTGTATAAGGAGTTAAGGAATATTCCTTGAGCAGCATCTAAAGCAAGATATGCACATACCAGTAACTCTGACTTACATATAAATATGGCAACAACAGGATTCTAGCCAAAGACTGCAGAGAGAAAGGAACAAGCAATAGTGAAGTCAGATCTGGGAACAACAGTCTATAATAAACATGGGCAAAATGTAGACTGCAAATCGCATGAAGCCCCCAGGACCTTCCCTTGCCCCCAGTCTTCAGTGCTCCCCAGGATTTATATTTATATTTGTGTGTGAGAATGTGAAAGAGAGAGAGTAGTTTGCAACCCAAGTCCAGTGACAATCTGCTAAATCCACTATAATCACTGGAGAAATGGGTGACATTGTCTGCCCCATTGTCTATACAATATAATTTTATTAATAACATAATGTAGTTAATATGTAACATGAAATAGTTAGAATACAGTTAATGACATAGCACAGGTGTAAATTTGTGTTACACCTCTGCATGCCATTTTAAGGTCATTGTAGAAGGCCATCTCCTGTACTTCCTTTGGCAATGACCCTCACCACAGCCAACCTGTCAGCTGTCAGAGATTGCCCAAAACAGGCACTGAAGAAGACATCAGCCAGAAGATGCAGAAGATCCCTAAACTCCTATATAATGGACAGACTCCAGTAATGGACTAGATGAAAGGAAACAAATTGAAACTTACTCCAGACAAGACATAGGTCCTCTTAGTCAGAAGGCAGATGAGGAAATAGGGATTCTGCCTGTGTTAGAGAGGTTACACTCTCCTGAAGACACAGATTTCCAGTTTGGGGATACTCCTGGACACAGCTGAAATCTGGAGGTCCAGGTTCCAGCAGTGGCCAGAAATGCTTTTACACACTTAAATCTTGTGTGCCAATTGCACGTGTTCCTTGAGATGCTGGACCTGTCCACAGTAATACAAGCCTTTTGTTACATCCTGTATGGATTACTGAAACACCCTCTACCTGAAGCTGCTTTTGAAGAGTTTTTTTGGAAATTTCACCTTATTCAAAGTGCTGCAGCCAGAGTGTTAACTGGGGTAAGTTACAGAGACCATACTACACCACTGTTTAAACAGCTCCACTGGCTGCCAGTATTTTTCAAGCACGTTGAAAAATATTGGCAGTTCTGATTATAACCTACGAAATCCTATGTAGGCTATTTAGCAGACTATCTCTCCGTGTATGAGCCAGCACAGGATCTGAGATTATCAAGAGAGGCCTTTCTCTCAATCCCATCACCATTGCAAACACAAATGGTAGGGACATGAGAGAGTGCCTCTTAGTGGCTACATCCAGGCTCTGGAACGCCAAGCCCAGAGAGGCTGTTGTCTTTCCAACAGCAGGCTAAAAGACTTTTTAAAAAGAAAAATCAGATAGGCTTTTAAAATAGAGAGTTTTTTAAAGAACAAACTAGAGGGTGCTGCATTGTTATAACTGAATTGTTTTAAGAATTTTCAAAATATTTTAAATTATATTTTATTCTTTTATTGAATGATTGCTTTTAATGCTGCAAATAGTTTAATTCTATCTGAATGCTCTCTTTTTGTATATTTGTAATTGTACTTTTAAATGTGAGTTGCTTTGAGTCCCAAATTTATTTATTTACGTTTGGATATTTATCCTGCCTTTCTACCAAAAAGATTCCCAAAATCTGGGTAGGAAAGTGGGAGAGTGGGGTGAATAGTTAGATGACATCTTCTTGTCTTTCAGACTGCAAAAAAAACAGATGTTGCTTGGGTGTCATCTGCTTTCCTCCAGCCACTAAATGACTATGAAGACATGTGCTCACAATTGACAGAGCTGCACACATGTGTGGGGGATGGTAGTGGAAAGGCAGAGATATGCCTGGCAGAACTTAATGTAATGTATTGGTGTAAGACTGTGGCCAATATAATATTAATATAATAATAAAGTGTATTTAAAGACATAGCCATGTTAATCCACATCAGTGTCCAAAGGGATCTTGTAGCACCTTTGAGACTAACTGAAAGAGGTTTGTAGCACAAGTTTTAGTGAACTCAGTCTACTTTGTCAAATGTATGACATAAAGCACCTGTGGATAGATTTTTATATTATATGTGTGAGAACAGTAATAGAAATGCAAAACATGTGGGTATGGTAATGTTGTGACAAGGTCATTTTCAATGATGGTCACAAATAGTTAGGAGACAGAGGTGGGAGACAGGATCTACATAAAAATGAATAGAGGAAGTTCTTGGTCTGCTGTGCTGAAATGGTCTCGGGACAGAAAAGAAATGTCAGAAAGTAACATGAGAACCTAGTTGTGCCATCAGATATTAAAAATGGGAATGCACAAAAAACAGTTTCAGTACATCTTAGCCTTCCTGGACCTTCTATCTCAGGTCTCAGAACAGTAGCAGTGGTGTAGCCGGGATTTTGGAAAGGGCAGGGGTCAAGACCAAGTGCCACCATTATAATGGGGCTTGGGCACAGTGGCGCAGCAGTGCACACCATTCATTGTATCTAATGGAAGGAGGGTCCAGACCCCACGGACCCCCACTTGGCTACGTCCCTGACTGCAGTCCTTGAACAAACAAACAAACAAAATTTCAAAGGGCGATTAGAATGAGAAATAGATGAATTAGGATATATCTACAAATTTCAGTCCATTGACAGTGATCTGAACATAAACAATGGTTTTCTGAAATTTCTGGCATACCATGAATGTCAGCACTAGCTGATATTCCAGTCATAAAATCCCTCTATATGTAGAGTATTCAAGTGTAAACAGAGGAAATTTAGAGCATATTCATTTTGTATTACAAAAATATTTGGCACCTGTAGATGCACATGTTCTTTTAAATTATATTACCGCAATATGGAATGTAATTGGTGGTAAACATGCTTTCACTGTTGTAAAATGACTTATACTCTGGAAGTGGAATGAGAAACATTCACTATCTATTGTTTGATAGTGAGACAACCTTGCTGATTTAGCTATGCATGAATGTGTTGTTGAAGATGCCACCTTACAATGTTCGTATTTTTAGAAACGTAGTCCACTTACATCAACGTAAATTGATGTGTATGCATAATGTATATGCCTGTTGTTGTTGTGTGCCTTCAAGTCATCTCTGAATATGATGACCCTAAGGCAAACATATCACAGGGTTTTCCTGGCAAGATTATTCAGCAGGGGCTTTCTTGAAAGTTACTTACCTAAGGCAACCCAGTAGGTTTTTATGGTTAAGCAAGGATTTGAACCCTGATTTCCCAGATTCACAATCCAGCATTCAAACTACTACACATGCCTAATTCTCGTACTTTTTCATGACTGCTCTTTCCCCTCCCCCCCTTATATATATATATATGTTTTTTAAAAAAAAATAAACAAAATTAATTTGAATTAATTTCATGGTTGTTGTTTTTTTAACTGTTCTAACTATAGTCAGCTAATTTTTATGTTATTTTAGCTTTAAAAACTCCTGTAAAATGTAAGGTGATCCTTGAACATTTGAGCAGCATGAAGAATGGCACCCTGCCCCAATGCAATTGCCCACCCTGAGACTGAAACATTGCAGGTAAACCATTAGCTCAGTAAATTATTGCATATGTTCAGGATCCCCCCCCCCCCCCCCAATTTCTGGGATAAATAGGTTCTATACAAAGCCCTAATTGAATTAAATTCTTACTTCAGTTTGGTTAGCCATCTCAGACAGTATTTTCTTTCTTTCTTTTAAAAGCCACAAACTTGCTGTTGAGCTTTTGTTTTCCTGCTTCATATGACAAAGACAGTGAAGGCCAAGATCTAAGAGGAAAGCCTGAAAATCTCACAATATTAGTCTAATCTTGATACTGGATTTTTAGTCCAAAAAGTAACTTTGCTCTACTCTGCATGAAAAAAGACACACATAGGAGCTGATCGCTTGGGCAAATAAGATGGCTTCCCTCTTCCGGCTTGATTCAGGATCTGGGATGCACACAGATGTTATCATACCTAAATCGCCACTGATCTAGTTGGGATTCCACTGCCTGGATGCATCCCAGGTTGAAGCCTGGCTCAGCCAGCACTTTTTCGAAGTCTGGAAGCTTCCGACTTCAAAAGTTGGCTGGCTGAGTGAGGCTTCAACCCGGGATGCATCCAGGCAGTGGAATCCCAACTAGATCAATGGCGATTTAGGTATGATTACATCTGGGGACATCTCAGATCCTGAATTCAAGCTGGAAGAGGGAAGCTATCTTATTTGCCCAAGCAATAAGCTCCATAGACCTTCCATCCTGGCCAGTTTGAACCAGAAGGGTTTAAGAAGTGGCAGACAATGCATATACATATAACTCCCAGCCCAGTTACAGATACTTATTTCTCAGTCAAGGGTATAATAATGATATCTCTCATGTGGTCAGTAGAAATTAAACACGGCACACATTTTGCTTTGCTTTATTGTTCCTGGAAGGTGGCAAACATTGAGCAGTACATATGGGATTGAGAAGCAATAATTTCCTTTCATTGTTTAGCCAGATTAATTAGCCAGAATATTCTGCAGGATTTCAGCAGTTATGCCATCATCAAGAAACAAAATATCATGATGAGATGTCTTGGGGATAGCTTCTTCATGTAGAAAAGTCACTTTTTCCTACCATTACCGAGTACCTTCTTGGTAAATGTGTTGGGCTTCATGAGGGTATTCTAGAACACACACTCTAGATAGAAAAAGAATAAAAAGAATAAATAAAATAAATAAAAATGACAAGAGATGAATAAAGTTAGCAATACAGCTAATTTTGTCAGAACTCTTCTGATCCCAATTAAAAAGCCTAGTTTTAAATTATCTGATGGAACATCTTAACATTTCTAAGCTGCAACAATAGATATATGTGTTGAAATATAAGTTGATGACTAATGCTAAAGAAAACCAGTAGCCATCTACAGAAATAACTATTAGTATCTCATCTTTCTCTCCTCTCCACAGCATCAAGCAATGCAATGATGTGATGTGACATTACTCAAGTGTTTTCCACTTCTGTGGCTACAAAAACATACAGTGTTATGATTACAGGCATCTGTAATAGCAGCTTTTGCAGTGGATGGTTGGGGGCATTAGCTGAAGAAGAAACATTAAATCCCCGATCACCATGACCACTTCCAAATTCCTCAAAGCTTCACAGCATCTGAAGAGGTGTGCACATTTCTTTTTTAGCACATAGGCAGTTCTGAATATAGACATTTAATTTATAGGAGGTTGTGCCAATGGATCTTCCACCTCATTCACATGTTCATATGAACCGAGTCCCATCTCTTCCTCCAAATGTTGACTTAATTCTACTTATTTTATTATTTTTTTCTTTATGTCCAGTTGCTTATATGTCACATTTTAAGCATTGTGTGTGAGAGAGTGTAAACGACGGGGCTGGTGCTCATGTTGCCCTGCAGACATTGTTGATCTACAGCCTTCATCAACTCCTAGTGAACACAGCTAATGGGAAAGAATGTCTGGAGTTGTAGGTCAACAGCATCTGGAGAGCGTCATCATTCCCACCTCTGATGTATAGAATAGGATTTTGTGTTTTGTGTGTGTGCATATGTATACAAGTGTGTGTGTGTGTGTGTGTGTGTGTGTGTGTGTGTGTGTGTGTAAATAATTGATACAAGAGCTAGTATGGTATAGTGGTGTGAGTGTTGAACTATGACTCTGGAGATCAGGGTTCAAGTCCCTGCTCAGCCATGGAAATCTTCTCTGTGACCTTGATCAAGTCACATTCTCTCAGCCTCAGAAGCCTCCTCTGAACAAACCTTGCCAAGAAAACCTCACTTTAGGGTCATAATAAATGGAAACAACTTGAAGGCACACAATACACACACACACACACACAGAGAGAGAGAGAGAGAGAGAGAGAGAGAGATACAGTTTTAATAAATATTTAGGTATCTTCATAAAGAATCTGTAGTGTAATCCCCAACTCTGCTGGTAAGGGTGGTTCTGATGATACCTTTGAACATATCTTTGTAATAGTTACAATGCTAAGCCTTTCGTTCATATGTATACAGACAGACAGAATGCTTGGTATTCCAGGGTCACTGCGTAGCACAGCAGTTGTAATTCCTAAAACAGGGTGAGCATTTATTTGATTTGGGGCAGAGACTGACAATGGGCTAATGTTATATTAATGTATAAATTTGTAGAGCTTTTAATAATTAAAATTTAAACTCTTCTAAAACACCTCTGTCTCTGTGTGCAAGTAACCACACACACGTAAATTTTATAAAACCAGCATATGCCAGCAATGATTTATATATACTAACCATCTACTGGAACAGGGTTGAAACACCAGGGGGCATCAAATGTGTTTGAATCAAAGCAACATTGCCTTGCACTGCATTCGATTTCATCAATGCCTGGGTAGCCACAATTTTGTCTTGACTTTGCTGGAACATTGCATTGTCCCGAAGCTATTTGAAACAAAGCAAAACATAAATAACTTGATTTTTGTGAAGTAGTCCCACACAGCCTTTAAATACCACCAAGCATCTTCCTATTTAGAATAAAATAGCTTGCCATCATCACTCCATTAATTCTGATTCTAGTTGCAATACTAGAACTCTCAAATATTTTCAGTTCATTGCAAACATTATTCTGATATTTTAATAACTTATTCATTAAATAGGTGTCCTGGGTCACATGTAACCTCTAATGGCAATTTGAATTATACAATGACCTGTTAAAGAAACAGTATACGTCTAATGAACAGATGCTTACCCCTTTGTTATTATGGGCACAATAATGAGATCAAGACCCAATTTGAAGCCCAAGATTCAAAGAAACTGAAGTTACTAGATTTCCATTTTCAGACGCATAATCAAAGAAAGAAAGTGAAACTCCTAGATGTCCATTTTCAGACACAAAATAATCACAACACACATCTGCCCTTGTGGTATTTCATATTGTATATATCATAGGGAGCAGGTATGTCTGTTGGTATCCTTGAAAAACTATAATATCTAAAAGAAGCTCTAGTGCTGTATATACTTGTCTATAATTCGAAAAATGAATGCCTAAAAATTGACACCAAAATCCCAGGTCGATTTTTTTACAGGTCAGTATGGTAATATGATAGTTCTTTCAGATTTCCACATGCGGTGGAGAGAGCAGTTTCTTTCTCTCTTGAGCCAAGCAGAAAGAGTCCTGGGTGATTGATTGCCACCTGGGTCTGGGGCGTGAAGGCTGAAACGAAGGCTGAAACACTGAAGCAAAAAGCCTCAGTTAGAGTCCCTCTTGCTGCATGCACACATACACACACTGAAGGATCCTCCAAGTTTTACCCCTGACTTATCCATGGGTCATGGCATAATTTTGGCCCCAAAACCTGTCCTCGACTTATACATGAGGTCGACTTATAGTCAAGGGCATACAGTAACTTCTAACAAATACAAGTCCCCTTTCTTTTAAAAAGGGAAGTTATTTATAAACATTATGATAATGTGGAATGTATGTTTGTGGAAGCAGCTTGAAAATATTCTGTGGATGTAAAAAAATTGCTCAATTTTGTTGAATTTCTCTCAGTCCTTCCTGCATTTTCCCACTCTTTTTTATATTTCATTGCAAGATTTTCTGTTTTGCATATTTATTTGTGCCGTTTACCGATCTATGCAGCTTTCTCCTATTCACTAAACTATGTTTCTGATCTTTTTTGCACATTTCATGTGTTTGTATTTTAAAATATGTAAATAGCTTTCTGTGCACTTTAAGTCTCAGAAATACCCTGTAAGCCTGTAAATTTGTAAATTCATGAAGCAAGAGTTGCCTTTTCTTGTGTCTTAGTAGATGGAAAAATATTACTTTTCACAGACTGCTGAGTTTGTCAGAGTTTCACCCCATCACCAAAATATAAAGGATTTTTTCCCTAGAAGCTTTGAAACAAGAGAGAACTGTCATTGGCCTAGAATTCTAGGTCATCCTATCTGTAGAGATAGGATGTCTCCAAAGAAGTGTGAAGAATCTCTTCTGGTATTTTGTTGTTGTTGTCGTTGTTACAGATCTAATTCAGCAGTTCCTAAACTGTCAATAGGCTGGATTCATTTTGCACTCTGGAGCCTGTAAATCAATGGATAGCTGTGCACATGTGAAAAGTGGATAAAACATTGCTTAAACACATTTAAGTCAATAATGGAGGGGATGCACTCAAGCAATGCATATCATCTAAAACATGGACACAAACAAGCACATATTTTTGGGGGGAGTTACCAAAAACTAGGATGGATTCCATCCCATTAAAAGGGGAAAAAATGAAAGGACCAGGGATTGACTAGAGGTAAATAGGGTGAAAAGAGAAATCTACAGATAAAAGCTTTGTAGATCTATTAATCCATTGATGTCTTAAGATCACTTCCAGTTCCTATTCTACCTGTCCCTGAAAATCTACACCATTCTTAAATATGGCATATCAGTTTTTAAAAATCTTATTCCATTACAAAATCCTGACAGTAAGTATGGGCATAGAATTTTAAAATTCTAGTAATAAAACAAAGTGCATCACTTACTGTCCACAGATAATTACAATTGCCAAATTTAGGTTTTCTGCTTTTAGAATCTGAGATCTGGAATTTAGAATTCAAAGGCCAACGAGCCATTTGATACCAGGGGAGCACACTTCACCAACTTATTCATGCTAGAGCTCTGCAGAGCAATGGCTCCCCCTTCTTTCTTACTGAATAAGTCCAGCCAGACAACACCAGACCCAGAGTGGCTTCTTCTTTCCAACCCCCATCAGCATGATGACAGACACCCGGCACAAAGTTACAGTTCTGCCTCCTGCCAGCTGTGGTTCTGCATACCTCTTTGTGAAATATCCCCAAAGTACTTACTGGGACATAATCCAGAGTTACACCAACATAAACCCCCAAGTTCTCAACCTTTATCTTAACACTTAGTGAAACTCAGTGAAACTACATAAAAATATTTTTTCTAGACATCTCCATCCAAATTTCCAGACCCACCAAGATATAGGAGAAAGACTATCCCTCCCCCTTTATTACCTCATTGAAATAATTGGAACCTATTTCCAAGCAGACCTATATACACTTTTAGTCCTAGTTTAGATAGTCTCAGATTGCTTGATATTCTGCACAATACACACTATAAAGAAATATTGAAAATGTCTGCACTTACGCAGCAAGGCACTGCTGAGCCCTACGATTAGGCAAATGGTGAAAACCAAGAACAGTTTTTTCTCCATTGCAGATTCTATGTTCTACTTCCAGAAAAGGAAGATGGCGAATCTATGGGTGAAAATTATCCAAGAGAGGGTTTTGTTATATATACAGGTTTTGTTTGTTCACTTGGTTTCACAGAATATTTGCCTAAGGTGTTTTCTCCATTTTTGGCAGCTCATTACCTTTATTATTTTCTGATTACATTGACAAATTTACCAGGTAGCACTGACTGGTCATTCGTGATAGCAATTTTAAAGCATGCCAGTGCAGATATTAAACTTTGCTAAAGGCCTGTGTAACAAAAGAAGTTTTACGTTAACATTCTGTTTACACTAAGGCTGGGTCCATATTTTAGTGTGACATGGGAGTAAGGTTTGGGATCACATATACACCCTCTTGCGTGCAGAATTTTGAGTGGTAAGCATTTATGTGTAGGCCACAGCAATGAAGAAACTGAGAGCAAATTTAGAGTGTGGGAGGGGGTCTGGTGAGATTGAGGGGAAAAGAATGAGGAAGGGGATATATGGAAGAACATACATGGACGGTGGGAAAGAACTATGTACAAATAACTAGAAATCTATTAAAGTATTTTTCAATGGATATTATGCCACAGATAAATAAAAATAACTAAGTAGATATTTCTTACAAATAAAATGTATTTTCAGTTAATTCCTATTTTCCAGTAACAAAGGCTTAGTGGCATTCTGCTACTCCTGTGATTTAACAGAAGAGGAAAAACTTTAGTCTTTAGGTGATGGGATAATAGAAAACTCAGAGCCTAAAAATTACTAGTTGCTTATAAGTAATTCCCTTGGCTAATAAGAAAGTATAATTAAATCACCTTTTGCTAAATTACAAGAGTCTAAGTACCCTAAAGGCAACAGATCCAATCTGATCTTGGAAGCTAAACAGGGTCAGCCCTGGTTAGTATCTGGATGGGAGACAGCTAATGAATACTAGGTGCTATAAACTATATTTCAGTGGAAGTGACTGGCAAAGGCACCTTTGATTATTCCTTGCCTAAGAAAACCCTATGCCTTTGAAACTGATGTGGGTGCCATAAGTCATCAGATGACTTCAGATCACATGCACAAACACCCACACATACACTGCTAAGGAGATTATTGCACTTCAGTTTTTACCTGATCTGGGTATGGGCTGGAAACGGGCTTGAATGGGTGAAAATGGGTGTTATTGCACAGAAAAATGCCACCAATGCTACTGGGAGACTACAAGCCGTCTCTCAGCAGCACTTAGCCTGCCCATTTTACAAGGACAGAAAGCTTCCATCCTTCCAAATCTGCGGGCTAAGCATGGCTGGCAGATGGCTTGTAGCATCAATGGCATTTTGCTGTGTGATAACACTCATTTTCATCCATATAAGCCCACTCCCAGCCTGTGCCCAGATGGAGCAAAAAATGAAGTGTGATAATCTCCTAAATCACATTATAATTGTAACTTGAAGTATATCGTCACTTCTTTTCAAAGGTAACTATAACATTTAGTTAATTTTATAATTATAGGGATGGAACAGGCACAGCAGGTGGAGCAGAGACATTACATGGTTCAAATGCTAATTAATACTGCTCCTTGGTGCTGAGGAGACAATGAAGTGAAGGAGGAAAGTATGTTTGTGCCATAGGCCAGATGCTTTAGCACTCAGATGGTTTTAAACAAAAAGTAACCATTCTTGTTGCTCTTGAGAAATGGGAAGTAAGGTTATTTCATAAAAATGTAGCTGTCACAGTCACTAATGATTTGGGGCTTAGGACTTGAATGAATTGCTTTTTTAAAAAGTAAAAGTGCACCAAGAGTGACTATCTTAAAAGTGATTTAAGTAAGCTACATGCTGACCAAAATAAGATACTATTATAGCAGGGGTAGGCAACCTTTTTTTTTGAGCCGGGGCCGGGTTGCTGTCCCTCAGACAACTGGGGGGGCCAAAGCCAAAAGATAAAAGTAAATAATTTTTTTTAAAAATTAATTAAATAAATAAAACGGGACAAATGTAGCACAAAAATTTCAAAGGGAGGACACTTTTTAAAATGTGGAGGACACGCTAAAAAATGGCTGATTTTTAAAAAATGTTAATATAAATGCATGTTCGGAGGCATCTATAGACAATTGCCCCCTTGCATGCCGCTTGCCCCCTTGCCCGCCTCCTCCTGATAGGCCAAAGGCTCCGGCGGCAATCGGCGGCAGGACCGGGCTGGGGCCGGTCCCAAGGCCTTGCCGGGCCGCATCCGGCCTGCGGGCCGCAGGTTGCCATACCCCTGTATTAATAGGCTAAAAACAGCTTTTGCCAAGTTTGTGCACACACCTGTTCACTCTCTCTCTCTCTCTCTCTCTCTATATATATATATATATATATATATATAGGTTAGCTATGCATTCAACATCTGTGGTAGAGGTATCTGTCCATTTCATAACAACTATCTGGGAAGGTCATAATTGTCCCTTCATTGGGACTACGCTCATAGGTTTCTCTCTGAAAATTGTATCAAAAATACTGGTATTGCAATATGCATATTGCAGGATGCTGCTAACTAGGCCTCTTGGGGTGACTGGGTGCCGGGATATTATCCTCTGTTGTACTAATGCATATGGCTCTGATACCAGTGAGAACGGTGATTCTGCTCTGAGTTTTCATCCAGAATTTTTTAGAAGAGATCCAAAGTACTGAACCCCTCCCCCCCCCCCACCAAAAAAGTTCAGTACTTTTAGACTTCTTACAGTCAAGAAGTATTCTCAGAATAGAGCACTGCCATGCTAACACTGGGACAATCAATATTGTCGTGCAACATCTAACCCAATACACAAATCAATACACTGCCCCCTGCACAAATCAAGATGGCCAAAGCTAACCAAGATATTTTGATACAGGAGGCAACACACCCTCACCCCCCCCCCCACACACACACACCCCACATCTGGCAGTAGAATAAAAACATGACAAGCCACCCAGAGATCTGCTTTTTGAAGTGCCCATTTCATTCTATCTATTGGTATGGTGACCTCTGCCTGGTCATTGCCATTAAAACTAGTAATGATGCGGACTAGGGGTACTTTGCAAACCATTTTTTCCCTTACTTTCTCCCTTGATGCAGATTACTTTTCAGAGGTGGTCTCTTATCTGTAGCACTCCCTTGTCAAAAACTTGGGAGCTTATCGCATTAACAAGCCTGCTTACCTCTTCTGGCTTGAATTCATGATCTGGGATGCCTTCAGATGTTATCATACCTAAATCACTGTCAATCTAGCCAGGATGCCACTGCCCAGATGCATCCCAGGTTGAAGCCTTGATCAGCCAACACTTTTTCGAAGTTGGGAAGCTTCCGACTTAAAAAATTGGCCTGCTGAGTGAGGCTTTGACATGGGATGCATCCAGGCAGCAGTATCCCTGGTAGATTTAGGTATTGTAACATCCAGGGGCATCCCGGATCCTGAATTCAAGCTGGAAAAGGCAAACTGGCTTATTTGTTAATGCAATGAGATCCTTGTATGCCTCCTACATGAAAGGCTTTTAGGCAAGCAATTTATTTCAAATAATGACAGAATTATTTTTGTCCTGTTTCATATTTACTTGATGTGTTCATTTATAAGCTTTTTTTGAAGCCATATGACAGAGAAGCAACCTTACATACTACCATAAGTAAAGGCATGCATGAAAATGGAATTAGTTTAGGCTAGAGCTAAACATTACAAACTGTAAAGGTCCTTTTCTAAAAATGGTATCCTCTTGTCTTGTTCTTTCTCACTATAAAATCTAAGAGTAATTAATCACAGTTCTGCAATATGTAAACCTGAATTTTGGGTGTGTCTTTCCACTCCAAAGTCAAGGTTAAGTGGTCACAACAGGTTGAGCTTGTAGCTACCTGGAACCTTCCCTAATGTTAAACAAAATATCTCGTTTTCCACTTGTGAGAAACAATATCTAAGATTAAATTATTTTAAGGGAGAGTTAATGGGTTACTTCCTATCTACTTGCTCCTTGCTTATTATAAGAATTCTCTTGACTAAAAAGACACAAGGGCAGATGACAGAACTGACAATTTAGATTCACAAGGTAATGATCAGCACCAGATGGGGAAACTATAGGAACACTTTAATGCATTGCTGTGCACTTTTTTCATGTACCACACCTTTAGCATCCTGTAATCGCTTGACACTGCAGCCCTAGGGCCCATGGACTGAGGAGACGAAGCACAAGGAGAGCAAAGAAAGTGTCTGGCAAGACTAGATGAGTGAGGCTCACTCCTAGTTCCATAACATGTATTTTTAACATCTAAACTGTTCCTAGCTGTGGCATAATGTGATATAAACCTATCTATTAAAAATAAAATGTAATGCTTATTATAAACAACAACAAAACAATTGTCAGGTTCTAAACCATATTGCTAGACCAGGGATATAAATCACATTGCCTTTTAGACTTTGTTGGACTGCAACTCCCAGCATTCTTCATTTCTGGTTATGCTGTCTAGAGGTGATGGGACTTGTATAAAATAAATAAATAAATCTGAAAGTCTGCATACGTCTCACCCCTCTTCTAGAGTGTTCAGTAAACTTGGAAGAAAGAAAGCATAATAGTTGCTTAATCTCTCTAGATATGTACAAATGAAACTTATGCCATGCTCTTTTTTTATCAGTGGCCACTAAAACGGGCTTTACCAACCTGTTTCAGATAGGTTGGAGAACAACTCCCATCATCTGTATCAAGCATGGCTATCAGAGTTGTAAGCCAAAACATTTGCAGGATGATGTGGAGTTGAAGGCTTTCATGGCCTGCATCCATGGTTTTTTGTGGGTGTTTCAGGCTATGTGGCCATCTTCTAGAGCATGTCCACATAGCCCGAAAAACCCACATAAAAACATTTCCAGGACAACAGTTTTAAGAAGGCTGCTCTAAAACATGATTTCCAATACAGTGCCTATTACTTACCTAACAGCTAACTCAGATTTTGTAATTTGCTCCTTTAGGTTAAGTTGGCAGGTTGTGTGGTCCCTTGCTTCAACTCTTCAAGCACCTGGCTCTACTGAGCTTGTAGTTCTTTTCCCACAAGCCATAGGTATTTTTAAAGTATTTAAACCATTTTTTAATCCTGGAAACTGAAAGATGAGAGGAAAATGTACTAGTGCTGCCCAAAATGCACCTCTAACTTATCCCAGAGTGGATGAAAAAGGGATCTCACCTCCATACATTAGTACCAGTGACCTTACCTTTTGTGTGAGAATACTTTTGTGTGTTATCTGTGCACAACATTAAGGTGTCAGATGGTTATCAAGCCTCATTGTTTGTGCCACTATGCTCTCTCTCTCTCTCTCTCTCTCTCTCTCTCTCTCTCTCTTTCACACACACACACACACACACACACACACACACACACACACAGCAGCAGCTTGTGAAATTTAACTCTGTCAACCTTGAAGCAAGTCTCATATTTCTCAGTGCTTCCTGTGACTATCATGCAATCTTGTGGCAAAACAAGTGCTTTACTCTGTGGCTTCAGTTGACAGCCTTACATTGTCACATAATCAGCTTCTTCAATAATAAAATAGAACAGTACACCAGCACCCCTTTCCTTAAATGTCTAATGTGTGCCAGGCTTCTCAGGCATGTACAAGAGTTCCTATATTCCCATTGTGAGTGGAGGAAGAAGTTCTGCAATTTCCTGCATCACTCATATGCAAGTCAGGCTTCGATTTGTCTGTTTTGCTTCAGTAATTGTATCATTTAGAGGTTTTCTCATCAAATGTAGGTAAAGATTTGTAATGTCATGTGCAGACCTATGGCACACATGAACAGTGTGGATTTCTGGGATCAAGATAGGATCAGCTTCTACATACATACGCATAGGCACCTCAGCATCTGGCCATAAAAGAGTGGAGCCTCTTTATCGGGTTTTTATGGTCTTTTTGGGGGGCTAGGCTTTTAACTCTTAAAATCCATTTGTCATTATTTTAAAATTTAAAATCATTTGTGAAATCTTAAAATCCTTTTGTGATTCCTTTGGATGCTTCTACTCAGGTTTTTCCCCCCTCATGCATGTAAATCTTACAGTTTGTAATTCATAGCTTGCTGGGTGCTTTTGGAGCATTAAAGTAAAATTCAAATTTGATAAATACAGTGGACCCTTATTATATGCTGAGGTTTGGTTCCAAGATCCCTGGTGGATAACAAAATCTGTGGATGCTCAAGTCCCATTAAATATAATGACACAGCAAAATTGTGTCCCTTATAAAAAATGGAAAATCAAGGTTTGATATTTTAAATTTATACTTTTTGGAACATTTTCGAACTGTGGATGCTTGAATCAGTGTATAAAAAATCCATGTATAAGAAGGGCCAACTGTATTTGGTGCTGTTCTGTATTAAGTCTGTGCTCTCCTGTAGATTACTGTTACTAGTTTTAAGTGCCACTGGGTTTTTATGCTTTTGTTTTTACATTTAACAGTTTTTAAATTCTGTGAGGTAGGTAAAGAATCTCATTACTGGGTGGAATATGAATGTCACAGAGAAAGTAACAGCAAATTTCATCTGTTTGAATTGAGTGAGTAAGTTATGCTTTACAGTTTAAAACACAGTGCATATTTTTGGCCATCTGTCAGGAGTGCTTTGACTGTGTGTTCCTAAATGGCAGAATATTGAATTGGATGGCCCTTGTGGTTTCTTCCAACTCTATTATTCTATGATTCTATATGTGAATGTTACATCTGAGTGTTGCGTTCATTTTTACTGTTTTTATTCACCACCCAAGCTCCCTAGTCAGTATCATATCATCTTTGTTTTCATGTAAGTGAATGGAGTATAAGCTTTCACTCTTCTCCGCTGATCCTCCCCTTAATCTATTGGTTGCTCACTTGCTCATGCAGAAACCTCACACATTCCTCCCACCTGGTCTCCACAAGTGGTCTTCTATCAAATGATGAATGCTGCACATGATTTTTCCTCCTCTAAGTATCTTTCACTGAGTGTACTTCACTTTGTGATTAATCTTTGGAAGGTAAACAGAAGCTTAATTGCAAGTCTAAATGCAGAGACATGTATCACTGAGGAAATCTAACTGTAAGAAGGAAAATGGGTTGATCATAAACATTAAATATTTTGTGAATCAGGGTATGCCATTACAATTTTAAAACAGAAGACATGTCTATTTTGACTCTCTGTAAAGCAAGAATACTGGGCAGAGATTTACACTGCTGACTTAGATACAAATGTGTAATTCAGCATTATCTCCTGGCCTATTTATTTATTTACTGTATTTGTACCTCATTCTTCTGCCAAAAAGGCTCTCACAGCAGCTTACAGAAAGTTAATTAGACATTTCCCTGCCCTTAGGCTTACAATCTAAAACAAGACACAAAAGGAGAAGGGAATGGCAGTGGGGAACGGGGAAAGTCCTGTGGTTCTTCTCTCCCTCTGAGCAGTGTTGCCAACAAGCCTCAAAGATATTCCCTGGAATGTTTTACCAAACTCCAAAATGCCCAGAATTCCCCAATATTGATTATTAGTTTTCAGTCAAAATCCCTGGAAAGAAATGAATTAAATTCCCCGGATTCTAGGGAATTCTCCAGAAATTGGCAACACTGCCTCTGAGACTTGGATCATGGCAGATGGAATAAAGGGAGAGCTCTGCTTCTTAATCTAGGCTAGGCCTGATGGAGCTGTCCTGCCACTCTTTCCCTCTGTGGCCGGATGATAGTGGATGAAGGGAGGGCCATCTTCTTGCTCTGGCTAAACCTGATGGAGCTGGCCTGCTACTCTCCCTCTGGGGCCCAATGATGGTGGATGAAGAGAGGGCCTTCTTCTTGTTCTGGCTAGGCTTAGTGGAGCTGGCCTGCCACTCTCTCCCTCTGGGGCCAGATGATGGTGGATGGAGGGAGGACCTTCTTCTTGCTCTGGCTAGGCCTGATGGAGCTGGCCTGTCACTCTCCTTCTGAGGCCCGATGATGATGGATGGTGGGAGGGCCTAATCCCTCAAATGTAACTTAACAGACAACAGCTACTCTCGGTGATGGAGATCTGTTCTGCTAGTAATCAGGAAATAGCAGAGTGTTGTTTCTATTCCTCTCCCAGCAGTGATCCGTAATGTGATGAGGAATTGTGACAGGAGTCCACCCTTGGATTGTAGTAACCTCACTCACTTGTTGGAAAAGGCAGAAATCATCCTGCTACACCCTGATTGATAGCAGAGCAGATCTTCAGCACTTAGAGTGGTTCCCTGAAGGTCAAGGTACAATTCAGGGACATTTACAATTGTGGAAATAGCGCCACACTAATTAATACACAGTATAACTGAATATGGAGCAATTATGAATTTGTATTTCTAGGGTCTTAAACTGCGTAAGGGCTGTATCCCATCTCCAGTGCATAATATCCCAGTTTGACCTCATTACTACCACATGCACCTGTTTTAATCTGAAGTCAAACCAGTTTTGAAAGCTACATGGTGCCCCATCATGAAGTCACATTGGTACAAGAGGGCATTTCTACAATGTATGCAAGTTTACTGTATTGGTTTATTTTCAGTTGGTTGTACATCTTGGTGGTTACATGATCCATACCTGGGCAGTTACCTTAGCTCTTACAAATCTGTAACTGCAACAGAATGCCAGCCATACCCACCACCACCACCCCCGCCAAAATGGATTGGGGTATTATGGAAAATACCCACTCCTTGAGAATTTTCTCAGTAGAGCCCCCTAATCCCCCTAAACAAAGACAGACATGCAAATTCTTTTAAACTGGACCCAGTTTTCTTTGCTGGTCTGTAACAAGTGGAGATAGGAGTATCATTAAGGCAGGTGGCCCTCTGCTGGCTAGACTTGAGATGAGCAAATGCTCAACCGTGTCACTCTCAGGTAGCCAACCCAACCTTATTGTAAGAAACATGACTGAGTGAACAGATGCAAATCAGGACAAGAATTATGTGGTATTATTTGTGTTATTATTGCCATCCAGGATTATCAATCAAAACTTTATTACACATTTTAAAAAATGTATTTACATCATGCTTAATGTCTAAGCACCAAATGTAATTTTGAAATCTTGGGTGGGGGAATGTGCAAAAGGGCAAAACTGTTTATTTACGGGTTTTGTTAAGTTAAAGTTTGTGACAAAGTCCCTTTCAAAGCCAATCAAGCAGCTTGTTCATTTCCACCCCCTTGGTCTTAGAAATAACCAATCCGCTAAAAGATACACAGAGAGGAAAACAAACTTCCTGTTTAAACAGATGTGGGAGAGAAAGATTAGAACAGCTGAGATGCTTCAAGCTAAAAATATGACAAAAATCTAACAGAGAACATTAGCTGACAATTTGTGTATACTCTGGCTCTTTTTAGCAAGGCTGACAAGGTCAAACTGGATTTAACATTTCAAAAATGTCAAAAGGAGAGCCAAAGTTTTCATCATGACAAAGAGTGACATTTTTCAGGATAAGAGCAAAGATAGGTACAGCCATCCTTCTTTTAGCAAGTTCACTGAGTGTGGGGTGAAAGACAGCTTTTATAAACCTTTTCCAAGCCTTCTAGTAATGATGCTAACCTCCTCTCTCCCATTGTTCTCTCTGCAAATGAAAAATCAAACACACATGGTATGAGACATTGACAGTATTGCTTCATGGAAAGAAAATTAAATGATGAGCTGTTTGCATATTCTGTGATTGCATATTCTGGACTTTAGAAAGAGCATTTTATAGTGCCAAAAGAACAAAAGTTAACTGAAACTGTTCTGGCTTTTGTGACCCAGTCTTGGGGAAAGGGTGGGATATAAATAACATGATTGATCAATAGATCAACTGGTTGACTGGTTCACTGCACTCTGTGCCAGATATTCACTTTGGGAATAGTCATTTGGTAATGTCCAAGAGAGACAGAGAATCTTGAAATGTAAGTCTTTGGACCTTATCACATGGAATGGAAGTGCCCAAATCCCATGGATAAACAGGATTTAAATCTGGGAATATCCCACAAAAGCAGGATTGTTTTCAGATTACATTGGGCTAATTGAGCATTAACATGGCCTTAACCCATGTAGAAAGTCGCAAAATTGCAAAGTAGTGTTATTTTGCCCACTTTCTGCACGGGTTAATGACACGTTAATGCTAATGGCCATCTGTTGAGGATGCTTTGACTTGGATTTCCTGCATGGAAGGGGTTGGACTGGATGGCCCTTGTGGTCTCTTCGAACTCTATGATTCTATGATTCTAATTAACCAGCCATGCCTGAAAACAATCTGACTTTTGCAGGATATCCCTGGGATCTAAATCCTATTTATCCATGGGATTTGGGCACTTTGCCTCCCGTATGATAAAGTCCCTAGACTATTTCATCATTGGATGTGGGGACTGATAATTATGGTAGTTTAGTCCCCTCTGTGATAGAAAACAAACATATTAGAGCATCCCAAAATGCTGCAGAGTAGTTCAGGAAAAAGCATGTTCTGTGCAGAAAGCAGGAAATATTTTTACAGGAAATCTCTTTTCAATGCAACTGGTTTTTGTGCAACCCCATCTTTCTATACATAATATATGTAACACTTCACATTTTTGAATACTAAGAAAAAGATTCTTCCTTGTCTGTGGTTTTTTTTGTTTGTTTGTTTGTTTGTTTTGGCTTTGGCTTTGGCTTTTCCCAGCTAACTGTAAGGAGCCCTGTGTTTTGACCTGAAAACTAATTATAAATATTCTTTCAATCCTTAACATTATCTGCTAAGAAAATGTCTCTGAAATTCGCATCTTTGTCTTCCAACAAGGCAAAGAAGGAAAAGCCTGAGAGGAGCTACTGTTCTCTCCTTAAAGCTGCTGTCTTACATTTGCCTCACTGTGCCTGATGGTAGGGCTGCCTCTCTAGCAAAAGGTAGTATGATAAAATTCCATGCTCCCAAGATTATCACTTGGTTTTCTTTCTTCACTAGAAATGAAAACTCCTTTTTGTTGACATTTTTGCCCTTATGTTCCCTTAAGAGCCCTGGTGGCGCATTGATTAAATGTCTGTACTGCAGCCACTCATTCGCAAACCATAAGGTTGCAAGTTCAATACCAGCAAAAGGGCTTAAGCTCGACTCAGGCTTGCATCCTTCTGCGGTCGCTAAAATGAGTACCCAGCATGTTGGAGGCAATTAGCTTACACTTTGTAAACCGCTTAGGGAGTGCTTAAGTGCACTGATAAGCAGTATTGAAATGTACTTGCTATTGCTATTTCCATCGTATGTTAAGTGGCCCCAAATGGCATGTATCCTGTAGAGTTTCCCATAGACATCTCAAAATGGTTAAGCTTCATACTGCTCTGCATTCACTAGATATGTAAAATGGAATCACTGAAGGAGCTCTGCATTATACTTGCTGCTGCTGTCTTTGCAATGTGTACTCCTTCTGCTTCAGAAACCATTGACCTGATCATGCAACACCAGGCAGGAAATGCTGCAACACAGCCCTGCAAATCTTATCCATTCTTCTTCTATCTTATCTATGGGTAAATACAAGAACATTAGGGTGCAACTGGAATAGCCCATGTCAGATTGGAGTTGAGTTCAGTGTTAGCACCCAGTGTTCCTAAACAAATAATCACATTTCCAGTCATTAAACCTCTCCAAGAATGGCTCAGGATTCCCTCCAGCCCTTTTATAAACACTGAATTTCATAACAATTTCTGCTGGCTGGAGTCAGCTTAATTGTGTGCAAGACACAAATGAAGGAAAAGTAATTTCCCTGCACTCCATTCACAGGAATATGGCACAAGTAGCTGCTAAAGCTGAGAAGCCTATCAAGAAAAAAGTAATGGCAACCCTGATTCAAAACCTACATAGCTGAAAGGGATTCGAAGCCAGACTTTGGAGAACTATGCACTCAAATCCCAAGCCCTATGTGGAATTCCATTTTCTTCCTTTTTCCTCCTCACAAATTCTTTCTGTCCTGAAAATAAATAATGTTGCAAATTTTCATGACTGCTTAGGAAAAGTGAACCAAAATACATATTTTTTCACCAATCCTAAGGTATACAACAGGAGAAACCACTGACGAGAGAATGGAGAAGAGAACACTGTACTGCATTATATACATCATGATTAAGCACAGGAGAAGGAACTATCAGAAAGTAAACCTCCATCTGTTCATGTATCCAGTCTAGAAAGGATGTAATTCGGCTGTAAACCCCTGGTTTATTTTCTTCTGCACAGCCCATCCCAAAGCTGGTTGTGCCCACCAGTTTCCAGGTATTCAGATCTTCACATACTAATGGTCCACCACTATCTCCCTGAAAGAGGCAAGAAAATAAAAACTTTGCGTTAGAAAGAAAGAACAGAAAGCTTTGTTCATATTTAAACTAGCACAAGTTATTTGCCTATCACACACATTTGCCTACCATGTTCCGTCATGTAACTCCTAAAGATGTACATACATATTTTTATATAATGCTATTTCTCCTTCATTCCTGTTTGGTCTGTTCTTTCCAACTAGACTATAGCCCTCAATTACTGTATTCTAGTCATGAATCTCATCCCAGCTGGTTTCAGTAATGCTGATTGTATCATATTTACCTTCCTATATAGAGTTCAAGTTCATCTTGTTTATTTCTCACGCTCTGTGCATTAGTATAAAGAACATAAAGGCATGAGTTATTTCCTCCAGTCGCTTCATTACTGTTTTTTTTCTTCCACTTATGAATTTATATCCCCCTCCCTGTTTCCCTGCCTTGTTGAACATATTGTCCCTGATATATTTTTGTACTCTAACTCCCAGAATCCCCCAAATAGCATTACCAGTAGCCATGCAGGCTGAGAAGATCTCGAAGCTGTAATAAAAAAATGTGAGCTTTGCCAAGCAAATTCCAGTTGTGTTATTGATGTTGTTACATTCATTTCTGTTCCTTTTTTTCTAGTTCAAGAATTAAAGCAGTTTACAACAAATTAAAAAATACATTGTTAAAAATTCACAAGTTACAAAAGATAAATTGAGATTAAAACCAAATTAAAACATACATCATTAAACACACACATGCACTTGTGCACACACCAGCACAAAAATTAGCAAGGTCCAGCACATTGTTTAGGTGAGGTGGGCCTTATATAGTGACTCATCAAATGCCTGTCAAAACAGTAAAGTCTTTCTGTTTCAAAAAGAAAGCAGGGAGAGTACCAGCATAACCTCTCTGGGGTGAGTGTTCCAGAGCCTGGAGCAGCCAGTGAGAAGGCCCTCTCCCATGTTCCCACTAGATGTACCTGCAAGGATGGTGGGACAGAGAGAAAGGCTCCCAAACAGATCTCAATGCCAGAGCTGGTTCAAAAGGATAATACAGTCCTCCAGATAACCTGCATCTGAGCTATATAGGGCTTTATTGGACAAAACCAGAACTTTGAATTGTGCCCAGAAATGGACCAGTAATAAGTGGAGCTGTTGCAACAAGGGAATTATATGCTCCCTGTAGTTAACAATCTGGATGCATCTCTTTGGACCAGTTGAAGCTTCCAAAAGGCACATCCTTTCTATAAAGTTCATGCTGTTTTTTTCTGGATTCCTTTGTACATTCCATTAGCTATTGTATGTTTTTATATGGTTCCTAGTTCCTCTTCCTTTTCTGAACCCCACTTGCACATCTGGAATTTCTCTCTCCATCTATGAATGGAGTCTATGCTGAACATTTTTTAGCATTATAATGCTATGGTCCTATAGCTGCTGCTCTCTTTTGTGTCTCCTTTATTGTGGATTGGAATATATATTGATCGTTCCCAGTCCATTGGCCACTGTTTTGTTTTCCATATTTGTTGACATACATTAGTTAGGTTTAGAATTTGGGGTTCATCTTCATATGGTTCTTCTCTCCATGTGTCATTCATTTTTTTATCTCTTTTAAATAATTTTTCTGTGTATAGCATCCAACTTCTTTTTCTTTCTTCTTGATCTTGTAATATGTTCTTGTCATAGAGCGGTGATCCCCAAACTGTGCCCTTTAAGAGATTTTGGACTTCAGCTTCCAGAAGCCTGAACCATGTTGGCCAATAGTCTGGGATTCTGGGAGCTGAAGTCCAAAATCCCTTAAAGGGCTTGAACTTCCCTGTGACTTCCTGGAACTTGTGGAAAAGGTCTCACAGGCCCGTTACAGATGGGCACCCTAGGACAGACTCAGTCCGTGCTAGGGTTAGAAAGGGGCGTCTCTTCCAGACGTCCCTAACCCTAGCATGGACTGAGTCTGTATGAAATGGTGGCAGCCGTTCCACATGGCCGCCACCATCTTGACATAGTGGACGCTCTGTGTCCGCACGTCATGCCCAGGATATGACGCCATGAGTGCGCAACTAGCGCCTCGTGGCGTCACACCCGGGGCCCAGGAAGGAGCATGATTTTCGCGCTCCTTCTTTGCCGCGTCCGGGAACCGCGCCGTTTGGGTGCTGCGGTTCCTGGATGCAGCAACCGGCGGCGGCAGCAGACCACCGCTTTTCGGCAGTCTGTAACCCGCCACTCTTCCTTTTTTGTTGTTGTTGTCTTCTATTGCGCTGCATTGATCGTTATAATAGTTCTCTTTTTCCTTTCACACTAGTCATTGTGCAGTTGCATTCATAGTTCTGTTTTTTTATCCAATCTCCCTTTTCTTTTGCCTCTCTTCTTTCCTTCTCTGCTTGGAGTGTTTTTTCTATCATCCATTGTTTCATCTTTTTCTTTTTGACCACTGTTAATATTGTTAATACTGTTAATGTCTTTCTGCATTCTTTTTAATATTCTTCCGCATTCTTCGGTCCATGGTTCTTCAGCTTTTCCATTCTTAATAGTATAATATTATAATATAAAAATAGTATATAGGGTTAAAATAAAAAATGAATTAGGAAGCTGGTATAAAAAAGTCTCTGATAATACCAGGGAGTGATAGAAAATATTCTGGGATAAACAAAACATGTACGGCTGTCCAAAATAAATTCAGAATGAACAGGAATAAAATCTGAGGCTTTCTGGTATTTTTAATCAGTGCAGATGCACCCTCTGTCAGTTAAGTCAATATGTTGCTGAGGTTAGAACAGAATTTGGAAGGAAACATCCTGAACCTTTTCTTTGTCTCAACTAGAATACAGCCATTGAATCAATTGTATTTATCTATGTATTTAAGAACTGAATCAATGTTTCTACTCTTTTTGTGACCACTACTCTGTTTTTAGCCATTAAATAACAATTCAAATCATTCAGCTCAGTATCATCTACTTCAATTACCAAGGATTTTCTATCTTCACGGTCTCATAACCACCATCTGTGCTTGATCCTTTTCACTGGAGACACCAGAGACTGATGGTGGGACCTTTGGTATTCAAAACCCGTGCTCTACCCCAAAATTAAAACTGC